>NC_067116.1:14954947-15212837 GCF_021347895.1 Acanthochromis polyacanthus
ACACTGAAGTGAAATGTTTTTGTCCTCATGAGGAAGACAAGTCCCCATAATGGGACTATAAAAAACTGAGGTCCCCACAGCATTAGTAATGCCTGCCTATTCTCACATATGCACACACACGCACACACACGCACACGCACACGCACACACACACACACACACACACACACACACACACACACACACACAGACTGAGCATAACTTTTTTATAGTTGGCTGCATTTATCCATGAGATTGGGACCAACTACACAAAATTATATACTAACCCAAATATAATGAACTTACAGCAGTGCAACTTTTAAGTCTAAACTTGATAAAGCTACATTTTTTCATAAACACTTAGAACCTATAGGCTCAATAAAGCTGTTTCTTTCCAGCCATTCTAGTATTGCAGAGGCGATATTTACTTTATAGTGTAAAAATGTAATTTACCACAGTCACAGTGTCACAACAGGAGCTGTGTGTCAATATTTGACCGGAGACGGCTGCATTTTCTGTCTGCTTAGCATTCTCTCTGATAGATGGAGAGGAGGGGAAAGTATTAACTGCAGAGACCTCAAGTTGTGACTCGCATAATGACATGAGCACATCTGACAAATAGGCATACGCAGCTGGTTTATTGGCATTCATAAAGCATACAGATCTTCTCAATTTAAACTTTTGAAAAGTCTGTGCAAAGGTGAGCCAAGTATTAGTGTGTGAACAGTTCAGCTGTACTTGCAAGGTCTATTTGTCCTTACATTCCTCTAAAAAGGCTGGGAGAAGCTTTTGACAGAAATCAGAGGAGATCCAGGTCAAGTGACAGACTAGTGACCTGTCCAGGGTGTCCCCTATCTTCACCAGGCGTAAACTAACTGTGACGTCACCCGTTGGTTTCAACGCTGAGAAAATGAAGCCCGGATTTTGCTACTACCTGGTCGCCGTTTTGGATTTTTTGGAGCCAGTGACGTAAAATGCGTCATCAAACAGGCTGGACCGGAGAGCAACTAGGGGCAGGATTGGCTGAGGACTCTCTTATCCCGCCCACATTTTACCGCAGAGGCTTCTGTTGCTGTCTATCAAGTATAGCCACGCCCCCTAGCTCTGCCAACTTTAACGATTTATTTAAAATTCAGTATTGATTTATTTTAAGATCGGCCACCTGATCTCTCATTTTGACCATGAAAACTAATGTGAAAAAAATCCTGAGCTGTAGAAAATCAGTCTATCAAATTTTATTTTTTCCAAAAATGAATTGGGGTCTATGGAGAAAAAGCTTTTTGGAGCCAACCCTAGCGGACAGTGTGATATTGCAAGTTTTTGACACTTCTGGGTTGGCTTCAATTCTGGAGCCAGATGCTACGTCCACTATATATACAGTCTATGGTCTTCACCCTAAGTGAGCTGGGATAGACTCCCATCCCCCTTTGACGCTACAGAGGATTAAGTGGTATATCGATAATGGATGGATGGATGGACAGAGGAGATCCAGGTGCAGATTTTGTGCAATTGTGTAGAAAATTTGCATCAGTGAAATGCGTGTAAGAGCAATTTCCACAGTTCTAAACTTGTTACAAAGCATGTTAAGGCCCCATCCAATGAAAATGAAGCTTTTCACTCTGTGAACATGTCCAGTGGTGTGCTGCTAAAAGACAAATTTAAAGAGCAAACAAAGTGGGTATTGCCATGGCTAATCATTTCCAGCTTGAAGCTGCAGTTATAAAAATTCTTTGTATTCCAGAGTAAACTCATATGTACTACTTTGTTCACAGCATCTTTCGTCTGGCCACATCACTTACAAAGATAAGTAATCATGGAAGTCATCCAAATCAAACATCAAAATACAAACGTGATTTGTGTAAGTCATTTACAATGAAATTGATTTTTGAATTTGTCACCAGTATTCACAGCAGTGCATCATTTTTCTGTGTTTTCAAAAACCAACCTATTGTATTATGTGATGAAATTATGATTAACGTTTGGTTTGGTTTAGACAACAAACGTATTTCAAGGAAAGGGGATTTTTTGGGTTTTTTTTGTTAAGGCAAGGCTACGAGGTCTGCCATGGTTTTAGTAATAATGACTTTGTTAAGGTTTGAATATAACCCCCAGTTATGGTTGCTACACTCTCAAATGGGTTTTGACACTTTAAGAAAACCTTTGGGGCAGTCAAACAACTGACTGAAGGTGTTTTTCATGAAAGGAAAGTGTTGAAAATTATTTTGAGACAGAAAAAAAGACACTATTGTGTTGTCTTGTAAGACTTGCAGGAATACAAAGGTCACTGTACTTCTGGGTTTTTTGGGCATCAGCAAAACTGCACTTTAGCTATTATGAGTCAGCAACTGTATGTAGGAAGAATAACATGTCCTGGGAGTAACAACAAGACCTCAAGAAGTGCAAGCAGTACAAAGGTTAAAGATGAAATAAATGAGCTGAAAGGAAGGAGTCAGGCACACTTTACTGTGAATGTAATATGCAGTTGTTGTTGTTTTCTTTTTACAAAATGATTCAGAGCCAAAACACACAGTGACAACATTAGTAAACTGGATGTGATTTGACAGCTGGATGACCTTGATCAGATCAAGCCTGGGATCCTATGTCCGGCGACGTCTGACGTTACGGTGAGCGTATTGCGTCATTTCCTGTTTCAGCACTGTGTCGTGTTGTTAGCATGGCTTCTGCTTCTGCCTCTTCCTCTCCCTCTCTCTCCCTCTCCTGCTCAGTGTGCCACATGTTTAGTTATTCCTCTGCCTCCTTTAGTGATAACGATATGTGTAATAAGTGCAGCCTTTTTGTAGTTCTGGAGGCGAGGCTCTCCGAATTGGAATCGCGGCTCCGCACCATGGAAAATAACCCGCTAGCAGCTAGCCAGGCCCCCTTAGCCGGTGCGGACCGCAATAGCTTAGCTAGTGTAGCATCTGTTAGCCGTCCCTTAGCAGCGCCCGAACAGCTGGGTGGATGGGTGACAGTTCGTAGGAAAAACAGTCCTAAACTCAAGCCTGCTGTCCCGGCTCACCACAAACCGCTTCATGTTTCTAATCGTTTTTCCCCGCTCAGCGACACACCCGCTGAGAAACCAACTCTGATCATTGGCAGCTCCATAGTCAGAAACGTGAAGCTAGCGACACCAGCGACCATAGTTAAATGCCTCCCAGGGGCCAGAGCGGGTGACATAGAAGCAAATTTGAAACTGCTGGCTAAAGATAATCGTAAATATAGTAAGATTGTTATTCACGTCGGCGGTAACGACACCCGGTTACGCCAATCGGAGGTCACCAAAATTGGCGTGGCATCGGTGTGTACTTTCGCCAAAACCATGTCGGACTCTGTAGTTTTCTCTGGACCCTTGCCTGATCTGACCAGCGATGACATGTTTAGCCGCATGTCGTCGTTTCGCCACTGGTTGTCTATGTGGTGTCCATCAAACGACGTGGGCTTTATTGATAATTGGAGCTCTTTTTGGGGAAAACCTGGTCTGATTAGGAGAGACGGCATCCATCCCACTTTGGCTGGTGCAGCTCTCATTTCTAGGAATATGGCCGATTTTATTAGTACTCCTAAAGCATGACAGCCCAGAGTTAAGACCAGGATGCAGAGTTGTAGTCTTATACACCTCTCTGCAGTTTCCTCACAGCTGTCACCCTCCAGTAATTCAGTTAACTTTATTGAGACTGTGTCTGTTCCCCGACCACCAAAATTCAATAAATTACACAAATCAAAAATATACAAAAGAAATAGTAACCACAAAAATTTAATAAAAATTAATACCACTATTTCAACAGAACACAGAGACAGGAAAATTAAATGTGGTCTGTTAAATATTAGATCTCTCTCGTCTAAATCTCTGCTAGTAAATGAGTTGATAACTGATCACCAGATTGATTTGTTCTGTTTGACTGAAACCTGGTTGCAGTAGGAAGAATTTGTTAGCCTAAACGAATCAACTCCCCCTAGTCATATTAACTGTCATATTCCTCGAATCACAGGCCGAGGAGGAGGAGTAGCAGCAATCTATCATTCTAGTTTAAAATTGAACCAGAGGCCTAAACCTGATTACAGCTCATTTGAAAATCTCACTCTTAGTCTCTCTCATCCAAATTTGAAAGCTCAGAAACCAGTTTTATTTGTTGTTATATATCGTCCTCCTGCTCCTTATTCTGAGTTTTTATCTCAATTCTCAGACTTTTTATCTGAATTAGTACTCAGTTCAGACAAAGTTATTATTGTGGGTGACTTTAACATTCATGTTGACATAGACAGCGACAGCCTTACAACAGCTTTTAATTCATTATTAGACTCAATTGGGTTTTCTCAACATGTAAATAAACCAGCTCATAGTTTTAATCACACTCTTGACCTTGTCCTGACTTATGGCATAGAAATTGAAGAGTTAACAGTATTTCCCCAGAACCCTCTTCTTTCTGACCATTTTATGATAACATTTCAATTTAAAGTAAAGGATTGTTTAGCAGCTGAGAACAAATATCATTACAGTAGGTGTTTGTCTGACAATTCAGTATCTAAATTTAAGGAAATAATACCCTCACTGTTTACTTCAGCAACATTTACTGATAAATCAGAAGGCAATTATTATTATTTTACCCCCACAGAAGTGGATTATTATGTTAATATTGCTTCAGCCTCACTGCGTACAACTCTTGATAGTGTTGCACCTGTAAAAAGAAAGTTATATCTCAGAGAAGACTTGCTCCTTGGTATAATTCCCAGCTGCGGACTTTAAAGCAGGCATCCCGAAAGCTGGAAAGAAAGTGGTATTCCACTAATTCAGAGGAAGTGTATGTGGCTTGGAAAAATAGTCTAGTAATCTATAAAAAAGCTCTTCGTAATGCCAGGACAACTTATTATTCATCTTTAATAGATGAGAACAAGAACAACCCTAGGTTTCTCTTTAGCACTGTAGCCAGGCTGACAAAGAGTCAGAGCTCTGTTGAACCTTGTATTCCTTTAGCTTTAACCAGTAACGACTTCATGAGCTTCTTTACACATAAAATAGTTATGATTAGAGATAAAATTAATCTGGCCCTTCCTACAAATGTCACAGATGCTTCTGAATTGGCTGTTAGACCTGATGAATCTTTAGAATTCTTCACTCCTATATGTCTCTCTGAACTAATTTCAACAGTTTCTACATCCAAACCATCAACATGTCTTTTAGATCCTATCCCAACTAGACTCTTCAAGGAGATTTTACCTTTAATTAATTCTTCAATGTTAGATCTGATTAATCTCTCTCTAGTAACAGGCTATGTACCACAGGCTTTTAAGGTTGCTGTCATCAAACCTTTGCTTAAAAAGCCCACTTTAGATCCAGATGTGTTAGCTAACTATAGACCGATATCCAACCTACCATTTCTCTCTAAAATTCTGGAAAGAACAGTTGCAAATCAATTATGTGAACACTTACAAAGGAATAATTTGTTTGAAATGTTTCAGTCAGGCTTCAGAGTGCATCATAGCACAGAAACAGCTCTAGTGAAAGTTACTAATGACCTTCTCATAGCATCAGATAATGGACTAGTCTCTATACTTGTTTTGTTAGATCTTAGTGCAGCGTTTGACACAATCGACCACAACATTTTATTACAGCGTCTAGAACATTCAATTGGCATTAAAGGGACAGCACTGGACTGGTTTAAATCCTACTTATCAGATAGGTTCCAGTTTGTGCATGTCAACAATAACTCTTCTGAGCATACTAAAGTTAATCATGGAGTTCCTCAGGGTTCTGTCTTAGGACCGATACTTTTCACATTATACATGCTTCCTTTAGGCAATATTATTAGGAAGCATTGTATTAACTTCCATTGTTATGCAGATGACACACAATTGTATTTATCTATGAAGCCAGATGAAACTGATCAGTTAGCTAGACTGCAAGATTGTCTTAAGGACATTAAAACCTGGATGACTTTTAACTTCCTACTGCTAAATTCAGACAAAACTGAAGTCATTGTATTTGGCCCCAAACATCTTAGAAACTCGCTTTCAAAGCAAATAGTTACTCTGGATGGCATCACATTGGCCTCCAGTACTACTGTGAGGAATCTTGGAGTTATTTTTGACCAGGACATGTCCTTTAACTCACACATAAAGCAAGTCTGTAGGACTTCCTTTTTTCACCTGCGTAATATTGTAAAAATCAGGAACATTCTGTCTCAGAGTGATGCAGAAAAATTAGTTCATGCTTTTGTTACTTCCAGGCTTGACTATTGCAATTCCTTATTATCGGGTTGTCCAAATAGTTCTCTCAAACATCTACAGTTGATCCAAAACGCTGCTGCGAGAGTACTGACAGGAGTTAGCAAAAGAGATCATATTTCCCCTATACTTGCCTCTCTTCACTGGCTTCCTGTTAAATCCAGAATAGAATTTAAAATCCTTCTTCTGACATATAAAGCTCTTAATAACCAATCTCCATCATATCTTAAAGATCTGATAGTACCTTATTATCCTAGTAGAACTCTTCGCTCTCAAGCTGCAGGCTTACTTGTTGTTCCTAGAATTTCTAAAAGTAGAATGGGAGGCAGAGCCTTCAGTTATCAGGCGCCTCTCCTGTGGAACCTGCTCCCAGTTTGGGTTCGGGAGGCAGACACCCTCTCTATTTTTAAGACCAGGCTTAAAACGTTCCTTTTTGACAAATCTTATAGTTGGGGCTGACTGGGTGACCCACAGGGGTTCGGCTTGTGTCTTCATTGCACAGCTGACTCCCTCTTGGACGTCCCTTCGTTCTGCCTCTAGTCATGCTGCTATAGGCCTATAGGCTGCTGGGGGACTTTTCTTGACGCACTGAGCACTTCTCTATCTACCTTTACATTTAATATGTATACCGTTATTGCAGTACATTCACTCTGTTTCCCCCTGTGCCATTTCTCCGAGTGTCCCTGGTCCCAGAGCTGGATGCTTCAGATCTGCGGTTGATGTTCCACCAGCTGGTCCAGTCTCCACCATGTCCACTGTGGGATGCTGCTGCTGACCTTCCTCCAGCCCTCTGCTTCCAACTCCCTTTTTCCACCAGTCAACTCTGCATTGCCTTCACTATACTGTTATGCTAACTTACATACTGTTTGAATTTTACTGCTAGCTATATATGGAGTATGTTTAATGTCAGAGCCGTACATCATAAGAGTAAATTATGAGTCAGTTTTCAATGTTAGCTTACACTTTGTCTGTGTCACATATCCTGTCATGCATGTATCCAAATGTGTGTTGTGTTTTCCTTGCTTTGCCACCCCTCCCTCTTCTCCCATCCCTCCCCCTTGCCCTCTTCTGTCCTTCTCAACCCGCCCGGCCAGCAGGCAGATGGGTCCCCCCTATATAGAGCCGGGTTCTGCTCGAGGTTTCTTCCCTGTTAAAAGGGTGTTTTTCCTTGCCACTGTCGCCTTTGGGCTTGCTCTGGGGGTCAGGCATTTGGGTTCTGTAAAGCGTCTTGAGACGAGTTGACTGTAATTGACGCTATATAAATAAAATTGAATTGAATTGAATTGAATTGAATTGAATCTGGAGATTTGTATCAGAGCTATTTCACCACCATCCACAATTTGTTTTAAGTTAATTTTTTAGCAGCTCCTCCACTTCCTTCATGCATTTCATTTTGGGTGAATAGTATCCATAAACAGCACACTCAAAGACAGCATGCATTATTTTGTCACTTTTCCAGTGTGATTGAGCTACATCCTCAATATTTTTTCTGTATAATGATTCTTCTTCAGAATTCAAATTTGGTTTGAACATATACAACTGTATTATTTCAATACTACAACTCGCCATTGTGTAGCATAGAGTAAGTGCTTCAGCAGAGTGAGAGGAGAGCAGACAGGAGAGGGGGTGGAGATAGAGGCTGTGACTTGCATAAGCTTAGATACATGCATACTGACAGAGACAACAGTGTATTCATATCTAAGAGGGAGTTTACATGACAACGATTTTAGGATGAAACGTAAAGGTTTTGTTGCCTCTCGTTTATACACAAATTGTGCTTTAGACAACCTAAAATGGAAACTTTTGAATATGGCCAACCCTCCAGATCACAATTTTATGAAACGCAACAGCCGCCGTGTGAACGAGTAGCTGGAGTTTTCAGTGAGAGCGCTGACATCACACTCTTCTTCGTGCATGTGCATTACACTTTCATTCTAGTTATCAGGCATGAACCGGACGACAGCAGTAACAAAAACACTCAGAGAGTGCAGTACTCCATCAAGGCTCCTCAGTTGTATCATTTCTGATGGAGGAACTCTTGGATTTAAAAAAAATGGCCTTGCGTCAAGCACAGGT
This sequence comes from Acanthochromis polyacanthus, assembly GCF_021347895.1. NCBI lineage: Eukaryota > Metazoa > Chordata > Actinopteri > Pomacentridae > Acanthochromis > Acanthochromis polyacanthus. The sequence goes on from NC_067116.1 coordinate 14,963,225, forward strand.
GTGTGTTATGCATGTATACGTTATACGGACACCGAATCGCATGGCCTAAAAAGACTCAGAAAACACCCCCACAATTTACTCAATTGTTCCTTGTAACATTTCCGATGGATAAGTCCCTATAAGTCGGCAGCAGTCGATTTGTAGTAGGATCGCAATCATGTGATCATCAGCAGGCACCTGATGTAGCGTTCACTGGTTAGTTACAGTGACACCATGCCGCTATCTTGCAAAGATACAAAATCTTGAGCAAATCCGTGGATCTAGACTATAAGCTGCATCACTGCTGATCACTTGGTTCTTGTGTCATTTCTGACCTTCCCAGAAAATTTCACCTCAATCTGTTATTCCGTTTTTGAACAATGTTGCACACAGACAGACAAACAGACAGACAGACAAACCAACGCTGATTGTCACATAAGTATGTTCCAGTTCCAGTAACATTGGTGGACTACCATACTGGGCTTGTGCTGCTGAGTCTACTGAATTTATTGAATCTCCTTCAGCAAAATGTACATTTGTTGCACCATTATTTCATCGTCTGTCCAGACAAAACTCTCAGTTCTCACATGTTTAGTATCCATTATGGTCGGTGTTTCTTCCTCTTCTGTTTTGCTGATTGGCGACTTGCTTCATCTGGTTAGTGGAGGAACAGATAGTGGTGACGGGGGGTGTGCCTCTACAAAGGCTATACTACAGCATTTTCAGTTCTTCCAGTGTTGCAATGTAAATGCAGGTTTTTTTTTTTGTTGTTTTTTTCACTCCGTTGTCATGTAAACCCAACAAGGCAAAGGAAATACTTATGTGTTTTTGGGTGAAACATTGTCGTGTAAACGGGGCCTAAACCATTTTAGGGCAGCAAGAGGCTAGTTTCATAGACAATGGGTTTAATCAATGTATGTAGGAGTACGTCAGGATGGAAACTCTGATGTACTCCTATAAGTTTTTTTTTTTTTTTTGTAATGGAAACAAAAAGAAATGCTGGGACAGATTTCTATAGAGAATGTTGAGCAACTGGGAGGGTGGTTTTACTAAACTCATACATTAAGTTAAAGAACTGACTAACATACAGACACTATTAACTGGGATACTGCAGAGGTTTGGTATTGCTCTTTAGTAAAACTGGGGCACTTGTGAGAAATAGAAATTTTTAGAAACTGATTCAAATAAAATCTTTTAAAAAAAAAAACTTAGAATACCTGGTTTGGCTGAACATTCAAAAGCAAAACTGAGCTTTCCCATGATGCAACAAAGTTCATATGCCTGCTTTGTGTTTTGTTGTAAACTGATGTCTGATCATGTCGTCCGTTATGTGTCATGAGATAGCCCTTGTAACAAGTGAATGGATCTGTATGTATGACACTGATGGGGTGTTTCTTCAAAAATGAAACAACATCTAAACTAAGATGCCTTATCTTACCTCTAGATGTGCACAAAGACTGAGCACTACACTATTCTGAGGTCTGTCAGTCTGAGCTGAGCTGAGTGTTGTTAACTACTGTCTCTCTGAAACAAGCATTGTGATTAGTGTCTAGGCTGCCAAGAAGTAATTCTGCTCCAGAGGGTTCATTTGGTCCTTAACACCCACTGTCATTAAACCCCAGTGCCCAGTAAAGCGATTATTCAGCGATAAAGTTTTAATTGTGCCATTGTCTGTGAAGAAGGTGGTGGGTGGATAATTAGTGGTCCAGGAGAGAGCACAGAGGGGCTGGGCAGCTGTGGTGATTTGTGTCCAAGACTAGTATCACACCAAAGAGAAAGCTTTTCTTATCCTTTTTGTCTTTTGCTTCACTAGCGTTACTCTGTGTGTATGTGTGTACCTTTCTGAAGGATTAAGACTTGGTTTTTAGTCTAGACAAAAAGACGAGAATAAGGTTCAACTAAGGCATTGGATTTTAGCATGATTTAGCAATCTTAAGAGATTTTAGTGGTGGTCAGTTCTGACACAAACTTGCAGTGTGTTTTACTAGTATATATTACTGATTTCCAGAGGCAACAAACCGTCTTTGAACAGCTGCTTTGTAAAAAAAAAAAAAATCTCACAGAATACCAGCAGATGTATTATACACTAAAGCCAAAAATCTCATGTTGTCAAATTATGCCAAAAAGTGAACTTGATCTTTTTTCTTTCGTTCCTTGAGCAACAACAGCTAGTTTTCAATTTTTGGAGACTCCAGTCAAGTGCCTAACAGCCAGCAGAGGGCGACTACTCTAGCTGTATAAGGAGGCCAAACTCTGCAGAAGTCAATGAGACAATTACAGTACTTCTCACTTGATTTACTGCCTTAGTAAACATTTTTCTGGTGAATTTATGGTCTCAGTCGGTAGTATTAGTAAGCTAGTCTCTTTGAAAACAGTGCAAGGTTTCTTTTTATTTTAAGTTGTGCTCTCATTTAGGGCAAAATATACTTTAAGACATTATTTTTAAACCACAATGTTATTGTAATCTCAACAACAAAGTTCCTCTTAAAGTAATTAGTAGCTTCTGTGTCTATGAAACATAGAAGCAAAATCTGTTGTGCAACTGATACGAGAATCCAGTAACAAACAATAGGTTTTGTTGTTCAATTTGATTAACTTTGAATTGTTGTATTAGAAAAGTGACAGTCGTTGGTTATCCTACTAAAGATTTGAAAATCTCTATCTTATTGAGTGTATCTCTTCATTTAACAGACTTCTGTTACAGTCTAAAATGCAGGAAATGACAGTTTTGATTTCTGATAAATATTCATTGTTATCTTTATTGCATTTTCTGTGGCAACTTCTCAATAAAAGCGAGCACATGTTTGGCAGCTGGAGACTTATTGTGAAACAGAAGCAGGAGAAAATGTCTGTTTATCATAAGTAGTAACTCAATACAGCTCTGCTTGGCTGTGGGATAGTGAACAATAAAAGAAGCTGATATCTGAAAAATCACTGTCAGATTACATACATTTATTATTGCCTGAATATTCCTTTTGCATGTAGATAATTTAATCCCTATACAGGAATACTGGATTCAATATTGACAAAAATAGAGAGCTAGAATATGACCTTTGCTAAAAATGTACACGATAAATATGATCAGTAAGGTTTGACTGATGAAAATCTTAAGGATTCTAACTTTTGCATTAAAGACTTCGGACATTGTACCCTTCTTAGAGTCATCACAAGTGAAGAATCACACTGTAGGGGCTAAAAACACGCAAATAAAAATATACTGATCAGCCACAAGATTGAAGGAATTTGCTTAATTTTTGTAGGCCCCTCTTGTGCTAGCAAATTAAGTCTGTAGAATCAGGGCATGTAAAAGGAACCTCTGAAGATGTTCTGTGAAAAGCTGGAGGTGTTTTGTGGTGTCTATCACTGGACTGTTAGCAGCAAATCCTTCAGGTCCTCTGGGTTGCAAGATGTGGCTTTTGTGGATCAGACTTGTTGTCATGCATCCCACAGATGCTTGATCAGATTGGACTCGTGCTTTGTCATGTTCCTCAAACCATTCCTGAGCATTTTTTTTTAGGTGTGGCAGGGCACATTGTTGTGCAGGGGGAGGCTGTTTCTGTGAAGATGTGCTGTTTCTATGGGAAGGGGGTTGTGCTTGATCTGGAACAATGCTTTAGTATGTGAAAAGTGTTAAAGTAACATCCACATGCATGACCAGACCCACAGTTTCAGCAAAACATTGTAACAAGATGATCAATATTATTCACTTCACCTGTCAGCAGTTTTAATGCTGTTGCTGATGACTGTACACTGGAGAGTCTCCTACAGACTGGATACCAACTCTGTCTTCCATATGAATAATTAATTTAGTGCTTAGCATGTGTATTGGTTAAGGTCAGGTTAAGATCACAAAAGGTTAAGGCAGGGGTTTCAGGTAAGCATGGAGTGGCTATGGTTAGCATACAGGAAATCAATCAATCAGCTACAGTTGATCCAGAGTCCTGGAACACTGGACCATATTACATCGGTCCTCAAATCACTACATTGGCTTCCTGTTAGTTAAAGGATAGAGTTCAAAATCTTACTCCTGCTCTACAAAGCACTGAATGGTCTTGGACCAAAATACATCCTGGACTTATTATCTCCATATGAAGCATCCAGATCCCTCAGGTCATCAGGGACAGGTTTACTGTGTGTTCCCAGAACCAGAACCAAAAATAGTGAAGCAGCATTCAGCTATGACGCTTCTCATCTGGGGAACAAACTTTCTGAACAGCTGAGGTCTGCTCAAACTGTCGGCTCTTTTAAATAAGGCCTAAAAACCTGATTGTTTACTGCAGCTTCCTCTTACATGCTCAATTTATTCTCTTGGCGTTAAATGTACATTTACTACTTAATTATGCTTTATTTTCTATGATTTTTATGTCTTAATGTCTACTTTTATATCACTTCATAATTAATTTTAAACTTCTGTGATACATTTCTTTGCTGTTGTAAAGCAGTTTGAATAGCCTCGTGTATGAATTGTGCTATACAAATAAACTTGCCTTGCCTTGCAGAAAGTCTGCATTGATAATCCTCACAAAAGACAAAAACAGCTATGAATGTAAGTGCATGACAAAGATTTTTGCAGCACAGCTTTGCCCAATGTAGCTCTTGCATCCTGTTTAAAACCATGCCTTGAATTACCAGAATGTCTGCATGTTATCTCATGACAGCACCCTGTTTAACATGCTGCAGAAATACTGCAGTAACAAGGTGAGATAATCAATACTGTTCACAGCAGCAGCCTGGATCCTGATGATCCTGGAATGCTCTAATTGACAAATATCGGTTTATACCTGCATCTTGTATTGACTATCTTCAAGAAAGACAGATGAGTAATTTTAGAGACTGAAAAAAAGAGCATCGCATGAAGAAACAGAACATTACACAAAAAAGCTCCTAAATAGGTCAAGTGATCATGTTTGGTACATTTTGTGCATGCTTTTAAAAACCCATTTCCATCTTCTGTGAACCATCCTGGATGTACAAACTGTAATTTTTCCCAGGGAGATGTGGCCCACTTCTTTTTCTGTATTTTCTGCAAAACTACAGATATAAGAGGACGTTATCATCACATTTCTCCCTGCTCCAGTACAAAGTGTCTGTAAATATGTGCTTATAGTTTCCATTCCAGCAGTTTATGAATTAACTACAACACACAAATAAAACTAGCACAAAATACCACTAATAAAAAGCAGTCTTTCACTGCTACCATTTCCACAGCTATATTCTAGGCAACTCAAGCACAGAATCTGTTAAATTTACTGCCACGGGGCCCTAATATATCCAATAAAAGTTATCTTAAGCCCCATTTGAACAGCATTTATTTCTCTAGGGGAGGTGAGGTGATTTCAACATTACGTCCCGTCACTGATTTTATTCCAGTCACACCACAATATATATCCCCATAATGGAAAACAGCTGACTGTCAAACACACAAGCTGTGACCATCTGCAATCATGCAACATTTTAATTAAGAGCTTACCTGAGAAAATACTCAGAGATGGATTAAACCGGTTTCTAACGAATGATTGTCTCAGCGCAGCACTACAACTGCAGTACCAGCACAATGCACCACAGGACATCAAATAGCTACAAAACTAATGTGAAAACTAATGTTCAAGTAAGCAAACCATGAATTCTCAAATTAGAACATGGCACTCAGTATTTGCATGTATTCCACAGCGTCACAGTGAAATGTAATAAAATAAAATATGCAAAGCAGTGCCTCATTTTTTGAGCTCCCAATCCTTACAGAAAGCCAATTGAGATGAAAGATTGTCTATCTTAACATTTAATCACACCACAAGTGTTTCATTTTCTAATTGATGAAAGATGTTTATCATAGCTTGACAAAATCAGCCTTGAGCAGCTAAATCTGATGGTTTTTCTTTCTGTCCTTTGCTTGGCTTTGTCTGGTCAGAGACGGTCTGATTAGAAGTCGGCAATGAGATGACTGATCCCAGAGCAGACAACATAAACACCTGTGATCAAAGGTGATACACACCAGGTAATACTGCAAGCTTGTGACCAACACTGCAAAACATCAGAACCTTCAGCTTCCTAATAAAGACGGTTTAACAGACAGTTTGATGTGTTTTGTTTCTACCAGTTTGATAGATAACAGGATATTAGCTTAAAAACAGCAACCATTATGAAGCTAGTTTTATCAGAATTGTCATTTGGTTCATTCTCAAACATTGTGTGTTGCCTTTTTTTTTTTTTTGCTTTATTGTTCTGGTAAATCATCGCTTTCCACACTCCTGGTGACTTATAGCCATCTTTAACTGGTTTGTGAGCATTTGACAAATTTCTGCTGCTTACTCTACACTCAGCAAAGTGTACTGACTGCTTTCCAGCACCCTGACAAATCGCTTTTATTGTTGTGTGTTAATGATGTGATAAATTGCCGAGAATAATCAATAGTCTGGCTGTCTTTCAGCCTTTTTGTCATCTGTTCTTTTCACAGACATATTCAGATCACCTCAGATGGTTAGACACTTCATTGTCATCAATATAGCTTCATGCTTTGCTGGATAAATGTGTATAGAATCATTTACAGGACATAGTTCTTGCTACATTCAGCATGCACTTCATTGTCTTTTTATATACGGCATCCATCATCCACCACATTAAAACTGGAGTAGGCAGCATTTTTGGCATCACTGGACAAAAATCCATAACAACATCTCAGCATATTGTAATTCAAGTGGTACACGAGGAAACTAGTCTTCTTGACCTCATCTTTCTTAAGATTTTAAACTTAAGAAAATGTAGAGCACGGCAGTTATGTTTAAATCCCGGGAGTAGACACAAATAAATGCAGTGATCAGTGTCTCTTTACACTGTGAATTTGAGCACATGCTCACCTACTGCCATGTGGAGTGTTCTGTGCTTTAAAGACTAAATGGTCCACACTTATATATGTTTAATACACTACTGTCGGAAAGTCTGGAGTCACATAGAAATGTCATTATTTTTGAAAGGAGAGCACTTTTTCAATGACGATAACATTATATTAATCAGAAATTCAGTCGAGACATTGTTAATTTGAGAAATGACTATTCTAGCTGGAAATGTCTGATTTTTAATAGCATATCTACATAGGAGTACAGAAGAACATTTCCAGCATCCATCACTCCTGTGTTCTAATGCTATATTGTGTTAGCTAATGGTGCTGAAAAGCTAATTGATGATTAGAAAACCCTTGTGCAGTTATGTTAGCACATGGATAAAAGTGTGAGTTTTTATGGAAAGCATGAAATTGTCTGGTTGACCCCAAACTTTTGAATGGTAGCGTATGCATTTGTAACCCAAGCTTGGATTGACAAAGCACTTTGCAATATGTGTCTCATTCACACACACACACACACCAATGGTGGTGCTCTGACACTTTGACAGCACATGAGATCTACCATATAAGGCATGGCCGCTTCTTGCTAGCCAATGGCAAGCTAATACCCATATCCTACATCTGTCTAGTAATTTTGAAATTGATCCTTCACGTCTTGTGAGCTGAGTGCTGCGGCCTCTATAGATAATGCTTGTTCCAGTGCATCCACTGGATCCTCAATGGAATTGGGATTTGGCAGGTAAACACTCTGGGCTCTTGTTGTTGCCAAGAAGGAGAATTCTTGATCTGCAACACTATTAAGGTGGGTGGTGTGTGTCAAAGCAACATCTACATGAATGTCAGGAGCTGAAGTCTTACCGCATAATTTTGCATTTTAATTGTCACCTGTCATCTGTCAGTGATTTTATTGTTGAGGCTTATTGCTGTATGTTTGGTGGGCTATGTTTTATACTTTAAGTAGTTTCTTCATGTGTGGCACAATTCTGGTAGTTACCAAATGCGCACACTGGCACAGACATGGCTGAAAGGAGGATTAAAGACCATCTTGTGCGGTCAAATGAATGGAAAAAATCAAAAAGAGTTGAGGGTGCAGCTCCAGTAGTCAAAAAATTGCAAGAACATTAGTTTGATCTCACTTAGACAATCTTTTCTTTAGTGCATAATGATCTGGCTGCAGCTCAGTTTTATTCTGCTATAGTTTAAAAAAAAAGTTTTGGCTTGTGTTTCCACTTGGGCGGAGCTCAGTGAAGGATGTGGCTTCCTCAGTGTAGTGACAGATAGAACTGCAGTATTTTCAAGCAAAGAGATGATCACTCCACTATCATTAAAATGGACAATGAACAAAAAAAAAAATCACTAGCATAGCTGCCTTACTGCACAGTCTAAGTCCTTATCATAAATTCAAATTTTCAGTGTGATAGGTTGCTGTTCTGAGGTGGTTTTTTTCTTTCTCATAATGAAATGGATTTTGAAGATAACCAGAAGGAGAGAAAAAAGATGTCTGGATGAAATTTATGTTCTACAGCCAGACAGTCTGACTAGCAACAATTAGAAAATAAAAATGAACATATCAAATAGCATGGCAACATACTATTTGCAAAAATTGGCCTCTATACATAAACTGTGGCTGCTGGTGAATAAGAAGCAGCTGGAGGGGCAGATGATTGGATCAGGTGATCAAACTGAGAGACGGCAACTGAAGAGGAAGTGAAGCACGACAGAAAATAGATCATTCCAGGGAACAGACACCTGGATAGGACGGAAATAGGAGCAGAGGATGAAAAGGAAAAGGATGTAGGTGTTTCTGTGATGCTGTTAAGCAGATATTTTTTCAAGGCTTTGGCCCATTTGCATCCCCCCCCCCCCCCCCAGCACTGAACCTTAATGGACTTTAATTGATGTCACCTGTGTAATCACATTAGTGGCTGAGTGCTGAAGGGCGTGAGGAGCCGGACAGCACTTTGTGAAATTATGTTACCTGGACAGATGCATTGCTTTAGGCATCAAAGCGTGAAGCTGGTATTTAAGAGTGGAATGAATTTGGAGTGTTTGTTTATAGCCCTGTTAAAAACCCCCAAACAACATGATCTCTCACTTTTCTTCTCTGCCTTTGCTAATCAGCAGTTGTTGGCATACGAATGCTCTAACATTATATCTATTAAACATCCTTGCATTCCGTTCTAGATAAACCTGCTCCTGTGGTTAAACTTTGCCTTTACATTGCTCCTAAATATTGTGTATACAGAAAGAAAAAACTTACAACCATCCGCAACATTGAGATTCTAGCTCAGTCCGATGCCTCAGCACAGGGATAAACCAGCAGTGCACTTCCTTCTGAATACTAATTCCCTTTATCCTTTCATGTAAAGAAAGACTCAGCTGGCCTTCTTAACCCTGTGACCCAGCAGATATAAATATAATGTAACAGCTACTCTGATCACATTCACTTTGAACTCGGGTCCTTTGCTGATACTGAGGATGAGACTTTATATAGCTGCATCCAAATCTAGGACACAAAAGTGGAAGTTTTACACATTTTTTTCTAGGGTAAACTATCTGAAAGAGCATTGAAGGCTGCCGTCACACCTGTGCAGGATATAAAAAGCAGGATTACTGTTTGGTTACTCATTTTATCCCTGGATGTACACTTGTACCATTTATCAAGGTTTGTTTCTTTTTGTTTGTTTGCACAATCCCTGGCCAGCCCTCCTTCAGAGCCACATTGTGATGGGGAACTCACCTCCCGTGAGCCATCTAAACACCCTCATTATCTTGCATTGTGTAATCCCCAACTACAGATACTTTACTCTGTTCTCTTCCTCTGCCCGAGCACTCTCTCACTGCTCTGTTTTTTAAGAGATGGGACAAGTTCCTGCTCTGGCATTAGGGTAGACATGCAGCCTTGGCACCTCTCTCACATTCTCTTTCTGAAAGATCTGGCATATGCAAAGTCAACTTAAAAATTATCTATTAAGCTTTCATTTGGGGTTTAGCATTTTGGCACTGTAAGCATTGTGTTCTTGTTTTTGGATACAAAAGGAGGTTTTAAGGTACACAAAAGAGCAGGGAAACTGTGTGATAGATTACTTTTGGAGCCTTCTCTGAGGTTAGATCTCTGATGCTTCATGCTTTGGCTGAAACTCAAAGGACTTTTACTTCACATCAAAAGCTGGACCAGAAAAAAATAGCAGTAATTAAGACGGCAAACCTTGTTAAGTTGGCAATAAGCAACAAGGCCACAGAGAACCCCATGACTCTGGTTTAAACCAGCATGACAAGGAGATCTTCACCACATTACTAAATTACTGGCAATAAATCTAACTGTTCATGTTGGGTTTCTCCGTAATTAGTATTTCTGAGCCATCATGCAAGACCCCATGTTGTCCAGTGGTCCTTAGAAACACAAAATTAACAGAAATGGGCCCAGGAGTAGAAGTGCAAAGAGGCAAAATGAATTTGTGTCCTGTCCTGTGTAATTTCATGTAATGACAGCCCAGTCTTGTACTGCATGTCTTAACTATACAATTAAGGCTCCTCTTTTTGGTTGTTATCCAGCAAAAACAGGTACTCACATCAGAGAAAGAGGAGGGTGTGTTTAAATAGATTTTCACAGCAAACTGTGTCCCCGAGGACCTCCGGAAACCAGAAAAATTACAGTGTGTTCAAACACTAATGGTGGTCAGGGTTTACATTGTTGTGACAAGGATTTTTTGCTGCCTTCTGATTGTCATTCAACGTGACCAGGGTTCTTGTACCTTTTTAGAATGAAGATAGAAATAGGTTTCTATGTCATTATGGTGTCAAGTTCCTCTCTGTCTGTTTGACAGGCGTACGCCATCCTCAAGGTCTTTAAGAATTCAACAAATGTTCACACACATAGTTATTTAGACACCCCGCTGTTATATGCAATTTGCTTTCATTTTACCTTACCAATTTGCTAAAATAAACACAAACGGCCTCAGGACCTCCTCTAAGCTCGGGCTACATTGAACAAAACGTAGGCTGACCAGATGTGCTGCAGAATCTTTGTATTTTTACTGACACTTACTGCACATGTATTGCGTAGGATTCTAACAAAACAAGACAGGAAGTGTTCATTTTGGGATTGTTGCTTCTTCAGTCTCTAGACCGAGCACAGCACTGTGAAACTTTAAGCTTTTACCAAGTTGATGGAATATGGGTAAGTGTACATCTACTAATGTCAGGAGATATAGTAGGGATAGAGTTATTTTGCCATTATAAATCAACACTGGTGAAATAATTGTCACATAGTAATGAAGACTTCAAAGTAGAAGCTATGTGTAGCAGGAATTTACACTACTGTTCAAAGTTTGTGGTCACCCCGACAAGTTCATGTTTTCCATGAAAACTCACACTTTTATTCATGTGCTAGCATAAATGTCCAAAAGTTTTCCAATCATCAATTAGTCTTTCAGTACGATTAGCTAACACAATGTAGCATTAGAACACAGGAGTGATGGTTGCTGGAAATGGGCCTTTAAACCCTTATGTAAATATTCCATTAAAAATCAGCTGTTTCCAGTTAGAATAGTCATTTACCACATTAACAAGGCCTAGTCTGTATTTCTGATTAATTCAGTGTTATCTTCATTGAAAAACAAATTGCTTTTGCTTTCAAAAATAAGGACATTTCTAAGTGATCCCACAGCTTACTTGCATTCAGTGCATGGAAAGATGTACCATGACATGCTCAGCACGCTGGTTTAATGTTGCTATCCTTCAGCTGACGTGTGCTTACTGTTTACTGAGCTGTTTTCTCATCACTGTCTATTACAGCTGCAAATGAGGATGCTTTTTGACCATCATTGCTTCTGCTCTCAGAGGTGATGAGGAGGTAATCAGTGGTTTAAGAGGAGGAGCTGTGCTGCTGTCTATGCTGGAGTGTAAATTCAAATATGTAATGTCATCAGCGTAGACAAACAAACAGAACAATGCATATTGCAGATACTGTGAGTGCTTTGCACCTCTTCAGCTTCTTGATTGCTAAATTCAGTTCTCTGAATGTGGCTGCTCACCACGCTCTGCTCTATAGAGAAATGAACAGTGATTGATCTCCTATATATAGGTCCTTTTCCTTTCTCCTCAATTTTCCACATACTAATGATCGAGATACATTCTCACTCCAGTTTTCCCTCCAGGTGAAAGGAAACAACCAAGTGCCGTTTCATTTGGGAAATTAATCTTCACGTAGACAAGTCTGACTTGCCTCTTGACACAGGAGACGGGGTTCTTGATAACATGTAATTGTCACAATGTTGCGGCACGCTCCCAGGTGTGGGGTAAAATCAAGTGGAGTACAGCGCTGCCATACAGCACATACAGTACAGCAGAGGCATTTAATCAAACAGCCTGCTGGTTTTTGCGAAGGATTAGGTGATTTCAAATGAGGCATTTGTGTTGGTGCTGCAGGCGCTTTTGGTCGAAAAATCCAAAAACGCTCTTGTAAAACATGCATTTATCTATGAAAATGACATCATGTACAAATCCATCGGTGACCTTTTAGAAATGTTATGTTATCACTACCCGATAATCTAACAGTCTGGCCATGAGGAGCAGAAGTAGGGATGATATAACAGCCATTTCTGATTGATACGGTGATATGATTGATATAAAGTAGGCTAATCCAGGCTTGAAATTACCAGCAGTTCCATGCTGTCATGCATAATGCATTATGCAAATGGTTGTGATATAAATATCTTAATCATGTATGTCCCAAATAATGTGTCACTGCAGGCTTCAAAGCAGTTACCTAATGATTTCATGTGAGATATTCCTGCCCCTGCACCTGTTTTGATCATTTTAGCACTTGGACTGAATGTTTTCTTAATGAGCTGAGCTGCAAGAACCGACCATGGAGCAGTTCTGTAGCTTGTACTACCCCACCCTTTGTACTTTCTGTGTCTTTGTCAAACTGCCATACTTTTTTTTTTTTTTGCAATGGTTGAATTTTTATGAATGTGTACTTTTAGAAGCCATTTTTAGATCAAAACTCCAAATCTGAAGAAAAACTAAGTATTTTAAACACCTGTAATATAATGAAAACAACATTTTTTCCATCTGAAGTTAGGTTAAAAGAGACACGAGATGGAAAACTCAAGTGAAGTATCAGCATCTAGGTAAATTCTTTGTTACTTCCTGAGGAGCTGCATCTGAAGAGATGGACCTCCCTGTGTGGGCCCTTTGGATAAATCTGCATTACAAATGCCTTATCTTGAGCAGGAATGACCTTGTTGCATTTCGCCATTGATCTGCACATCGACTCATCCACTGCGATAACTCTGAAACCCATTTATCATAGGCAAGGTTTTAGCCTGCTGCGGTTCCATTTACTGTCAGAAAATCAATCTGTTCTAATCAGTTAATATGCCGACAGGTCATGGCAGGAATATGGAGAACATGTATAGTACAAGCCAACGCTCTGATTAGAAAAGATGGAAATATTCAGTGGTAGGGAAGAGTGGGAAGAAATGAGAACGAGGCGAAATGTCAGGAAATAGATGCACATAATTCACTCATTCTCTACCATATGTCATTCTTATTCTCTGTTGTTGAAATGTTAAATAAATGTTGTACATTTAGTATTCATTACTCATTTCTCCCTGGAAACGTCACTGCTCCTTTTCCCTGCCTGGAAAACAGGACAAAATTTGAATTTCTCTTTTTGCCACTTCAAATTCTCACAGGAGAGGAGCAGAAATGTAGCAGTGGAACACGGTCGCCTGCAGTGCACGCACACACTGTGGAAAGCAGGACATACAATGGCTGTATCTGATTTGAGTGTTGTAATGCAGCCTGTGAGCCCAGCACACTCTCAAATGCTGCCATAGGAGCTGACTTGTTGCAAACTGTGGATTTCCCACAAGGCTTGTGCAGTTAGACAGGATAATGAAGCAATTCCTTAATGGAGAAGTGGGTGTTTGCAGGTGGGATTGTGCATATATGCGCGCGTGTGTGTGTGTGTGTGGTGTGTTTAAGATAAGCAGGAGACGCAGGAGAGAAGGGGGTTTGTCCGTCTTGTGGATGCATCAGGTTTTGGCTGGATTAAGTAGTCTCTTAATTACATGGTCTGTTTGTTGTGTCTGTTTGTCATATCCTCATTAGCCTTTTGTTGGGTGGAATAAATAGCAAGCGGCAGACTTGTGCTTGGCATCTTAGAACAAAGCCTATGTAACAATGTGTCATTCGCAATCACAGCTTACAGCACTCAGAGAGACAAAGTCAATACCTCCTAATGGACACAGGAAATCTGTAACCTGTCCTGTTGTCTGGGCCAGAAAGCTCATTCTGTCCAGCTGTGGCAGCCCTATTTATTCACGGACGCTCGTCAGCAGCAGCATGATTGAAGGTTACAGTTTAAACCAGCGTCAGCTTTAGATTGATGGCTTGTTGAACAGTGTTGTTGTCTTTGCACAGTTGGAACTTATTCTAAACTATGGTGTGTGCAGCATTGAGTATGTCTATTTAGAAGCACAGTTCTTCCAGATCTTAGAAAAACACATTTCTGTTATTTACTGCTAGATATGCAGTCATGCAGATTGTTTGGTTTTATGTAACATGGTTTTAAGATATTTGACAGTTGCGCCGCCACTCAAATGCGAATCCATCACATTTGGTGGAATGGAATATCTTGGTTATTCTGGATAAGCAATTCTTACTGTGAAAAGATGTCATTGCACTTTTTTTTTTAAAGTGGTCTTACTAAGACATATGTATTGTTGGTAAATATAATGAAAAAACAAACTGGATATACTGTAAACTATAGCCTCTGCTAAACTGTGTGATTCACCTCTTGTTATTGTGCAACTCTCATGTTCATTCAGAGGACTTTGTTCCATTCATTAACAGCAGATCAGCATCTATATAATCTGTAAATTACTGCTCTGATAGCGTAGCCACCGCACAGACTGTCAGCACAGACACAAGTCTTGCCCTACACGTGGATGTCCACTGAGATGTCCTTGTGAAGCCTCAAACACCTGGGAAGATGATGAAATTTACATCACCTGTGTACTTGCATACTCATGGAGACTGAATGTTAATATGGGCCTTAAACTTTGACGCTCACTGTTGTGGACACCATAGTGTGTAGTTGTTATTACTCTGCCAAGGAACATGGTGGAGTTATGTGACGATCGGTGTACGTTTGTCTGTCTGTCTGTCTGTCTGTCTCTTTGTCTGTCCCTCTGTTTGTTAGCAACATCACTCAAAAACAGATTAATGAATTTGGATGAAATTTTCAGGAAAGGTTAGAAATGACTCAAGGACTGCATTGATGCAGCTTATAGTCTGCATCTACGGATTTGTTAAAGATTTCTGTATCACAGTAAAATGTCCCTGTAACTATGACAACAAGTGAACACTAAGTCAGCTGCCTGCTGACGATCACATGATTGCGATCCTACTACAAATCAACCCCTGAAGACTAATCGAGGCCTATCTATTGAGAATGGTACAATGAACAATTGAATTAATTGTGGGGCTGTTTCCGAGTCCCATCAATTACCGCCACCCTCTACATATTTAGGTCACGTAATTTGGTATCCGTACATCACGTACACATACATAACACACGCCTGTGCTCATTGCAAGGTAATTTTGTCTTAAAGATTTCATCAGTCAGAAATGATACATTGACTGAGCAGCCTTAGTGGAGTACTGCACTCTCTGAGTGCTTTTCTTGTTTTACTGCTGTGCCGTCTGCTTGGAGTCCACTTAGAGAAATCTTGTTAATTTATACACAGCAGACCAACATTGTAATCTGCGCATACACACAGTTGTCCATGTAGGGCAGACTGTCTATGCAAACACAAATTTTGAGCTGCATGCAGAAATCCATTATGGGCTGATCCACGTGTACTCTCACCAACATAGGCAGTTTGTATGTGGACGCTACTCACAAACATTCAAAATATAATACAGATCAAAGGCTACTAGAAGTCATAGCTGCATCACAGTGAAAACTGCACATTCACATTGGACAATGGAATCACCTTTTAAAGGCAACATAAATGTGGTGTCTACATTATTCAAAGCTAAAATACAGCTTTGAGTAATGGTGAATTTGTAGAAGGTGTCCTGTTTGATTGGTTAAACTATGTATGACAACTCATTCAAGAATTACTGAGCATCCCAACATTCGTTACTGTTTATATGAACAGAAATGCGATTGAACTAACGTGTGTTTGATTTCAGTATGTTTTAACAAGAAAAGTCGTTGTTACAATAATATACTAGGAAATTTCACATCAGGATCAATAGCAGAAGAACAATCAGTTAAAATATATGCGACCTTTCTGCAGGTGACCTTTTGGAAATGGTATATGAACACCACGCTGCTGCCTACTTTGGTGCTGATTGTGACTATTACTCATCACACAATCACGGCAGGTCTTCAGGAAGATATAGAAATGAGCAACAGGTTGTTTTCAAGTGATTCAAAGAAGCGACTAATGCTGCTGTTCAGACGATTACCATCAGTACACCCAGATAAAATTAAAGGTAATAATGAGGAAAAGACATACTTACCAATACTAATACAAGCCAGGCCCAAATTTTTGAAACCTTGGCTAATCTGCTACTGCTGAGTCAAAATGGAAGGAGGATGTTCTTTTATTCACCGCTGCAGGGAAACTCAGTGTCATGGTATCAAAGGTTCATGTAAACAGCTTAACCTCAGTGAGAGTGTAACCAGCAGCCGGTATGTTCCTCTGACGTATAAACACAGCAGTGGTGAGCCGCCTTCAACTTACAGTCGACCTAAATTTCATCATTTATCTTGTGTTCTGTGACTAATGAATAACAGAGGTGGAAATTTACTGAAGCCAAGTGTGGTGGAGATGTGATCATCCACCCTGAACATATCACGCTGCTCTCCAGTAGTGTAATAATGGATGGTAGATAGCTGCCATTACGACCTTCCCTCTGCACGGCAGAGCACCGTGAGCCACATGAAATCAAATTACCGCTCAAGAGGAGCTTCACTCTCCTCGCCCGACATGTGCCCTGTCTCCCTCGCTCTCCCCCTTTCTCTCTCTCTTCTCATCTCTTCTTCCTCTTGGCTTCTTTTGTTGGCTCTGCATGCACCCTCTGGTTTAGAAAGTTGAATTTGAGGTTGCCGACTGGGACACAGTTCTATAACGAGGAAGCAGATTTGCAATCGAGTAGAATTTTTTTAGGGCTCATGCTAAGTCCTCGTTCTTGGCAATAATGAACTGTGCTTCATTAATACTTACATTATTCATTCAGAGTCATAAACGTCTATGTGGTCCTATTGCATTTCAGTGCAGTCTCTCAGTGGTTGTTTTGAATCTTGTTATGGTACTTCTGTGTCTCTTTTCCTGTCTCCTAAAAATTACATTTCATACAGCTAAAATATTTCCTGAATTATGGTTTGACGATGTCTATGTTCTCCCAGATTCCATTTGTTATTGACATATCACAGAGACATTTCTAGTCAGCATATCGTGGCCATTCACTATATTTACTCCTTTCCAACCAATCATACATTACATGGAGTCTGGATCATCACCTTGATAATCCAAAAAATGGTGGACAAGCTTCAGTCATGTTGTGAAAGTGTGTATTTGAACCTGTACTATGATTTTTTTATGAAGCTAACCAAGCAGGTTTGGTGTTAAACATAACCAAACAGTGAAAATGTAACTAAACGGTGGCTAAAACCAAAACTTAAGTCTACAAATGATGTGGTTTAGTTTCTTTCAAAGTGTAACTGCAATTCGTCTGGCCTCCTCCATGACTGACGAGGAACCTAAAAGACAGCCCGATCTCACGAGGATTCGTGAAACTGTTACGTAAATTTTTGTTTCGGTTTCGTGCGCACCAACACGATTTCGTCATGTTTTTCGTGCCGCTCACCACGAAATGCGCACCAGTGTATTTTAAACGGCGGACTTTTCGTGCCACCCAGAACGTATTTCAAACGAATGTGTGTATTATATTTTTAATGTAAAACCATGGCGAATCCAACGCTATATTTTGCATGACATCGTCCCTAACCATAACCCTAACCATAATCCTAACCATAACCTAACCATAACCTAACCATAACCCGGTGGTACACTTACCAATTTGCATAGGAATTTCAAGAATGTCCGGCGGCCGGCGGCCGCAAACGCGATTACACAAGCAGTATACGCCGATGGACAGCTTAGATCGTCATGAATCCGCTGGTATAAACCACTTTCAGCTGTGATTACCACAGCGGGTTTCGTTGTGAGCAACACGAAAAACATTTCGTGGTGAGCGGCACGAAAAACATGACGAAATCGTGTTGGTGCGCACGAAAAAGAAACAAAAAATTTACGTAACAGTTTCACGAATCCCCGTGAGACCGTGTTGTAAAAGAACCATTTCTGTGTGAACGGGAGGCCGCAACACAACAAAACTTTTGCGTTCCAACTTAAAACCGTTGTCATGTAAACCAGCCTTTAGATATATGTAGTTTAGATATTTAGTGAGTGGCTTTCAATCTGTACCCACTACTCCTACTTAGTACTCCATTTATGACAAATCAACTACCTTGTTAGTGTTGGGGAGGGGGCTCCCTGATGAGGCCAGGACCGCCCTAAGCCTCCATCCCTGTCCGCCACTCTCTCAATCTCGGCTGTTCTTTTTCCCGTGCTGTGTCTCTGGCTCATCTGTGGAAGAGGAGAACAGGTAGGGGAAAAGAAAGAGAGCAGTGATCCTTCGAGATATCATAAATTCAATATATTCATATTGCCTAGACTCTGTAAAAGTGCTTGGGAGTGCATTCAGTGAGTCCATAAGTCACAATATTGTCAGAGAGGCGATGGTGATGCATGGGGACACCGGCACTCGGTTCATTCCAGAGCAGGTACTCTCCGTCAGATAAGCCCAACCTTAATTTCTTCCGCTGGCCTAATGTGTTTTTAATGCAGCCTTGTGACTTATGTTGCTGTCAGTAGGTCGGCCTCATAGGGATGCCAGGATGCTAGTGGGCGGCAGTCAGGGACCAAAAAAAGGTGGCAAAGATTAATCGCAGCGGCAGAAGCATCACATATTTGATCAAATCCGTATTGACTGAGACCACTGAGAGGGCTGCATCTCTGGAAGTCAAGAAACTGGATGCTCGGCTTTCTTGACTGCAGGATAAATGAGCCTGCTCTGTTCAGACGTGCGTTTGATGAAACAATACGCATTGACCTCAGAGGCAATTCATGTTTTTGATACCGTGTGGAGGCAGGTAAATTTCTCATTGCGATGTGGTTGAGTGCAAATGTTATTAACTGTATGTGTGTTTGCAAGCTTTGTAGACTGATTGTAGAAGTAGCCCAGAGCTATAAATTATAAGGCATGTGTTATAATGTGAATCAACAGATAGTATATCTAAAGCCGGAGGGAATTTAAAATGTATGGCTGTGTCTTCTAAAATGTCCCCGAGGAAATGCACAAGACAACAGTGTTCCTCCTACACTTCCACACAGTCTACATTTACATGTTATTCATTTAAGAAAATGTTTTTGTGTTACTGTGATATTCTCACAGAAAGTTCCACTGTATCTGACTGTCAGCACTGCAGAGCTTTGCTGTTCCTCCCACTAGTGGGTTGAACAGCATGTAAAGAGGGGTTTCTGCACCACAGGAGGACTACAGATTTTGCTTTTGACGACACACTGTAGGTGTTCATAGGAGGAATACTGTCCCTCTGTTTTTGTCCTTATATTCTTGAAACTCAGCTGGGACATTTACAAAAGAGGAGATGCTGCTGTTTTAAGTAGCAACTGTTTATAATTATTTAGACGGACATGAAAATCACAGTATTTCCACTGTATAGGCTACAGAAAACTGGAGCAACACCTACCTTATTTGTCCAATTATATTGCTCAGTTATGATGATTCACAGCCCCTCAAAACTTCAAAATTTTAAAAACCCTTCCAGATAGATTTTAAAGATGCTCGCTTTGACTAATGATTCTGTCTGATAAGCTTTCTTCCATAGACAGGTCAGTATTAGTTAAAATTCCCCAAAATTAGATCTGCTTCTCCACTCAATGAAAAATTCAGAATCTATAAATATGCAAGTTTCATTTCATTTCAGAAGTCCAGTCTCTGTGTATGTGTGCTGTATGCTTCAAGGTTTACACTTGCACTGATTAGTCACAGCCTTTAAAGCCACCAACAGGCGAAGTGAATACAACTGATTATTTTGTCGTAATGTTATATTCTGCTGGTCAACACTAGTGACATTCCCCTGCAGAAGAGTGTTCCTTGTCCAAGCGACAACCTCCAAGGCTAATAAATGAAGGTAATGCAATGACCAACAGCTGCAGTTCTTCAAATGGCCACGTGAGGCTCAATCCAAAGGCGAGTCAGTCCTCATAAAGCTCCACGTTAAGTTGGGCAACTTAGCAGCAGAAAAAAAAAAATGTTTACAGTCTGATCCACAAAACAATTTTGGTCTTTCAAGCAAATTTCTCTATTTACGACAATTGCACAGGGTGATTGTTTTAAATTTTCTTGCTACTTAGTATTAAGGCTAAGCTGATGTTTTACTAAAGGCATGGTTGTGGCAAGTGGGTGCCACCATAGGACCCCCCATGATCTACCTCAGCTCCACTCATGCTCCACCTCATTGTTCAGTTTTGCATAAAGTAGAAGTTATTAGGAGTCTGGCACTGCCAAGATGGTGACAGCTTGAGCCAGCACACTGAGCTTCAAAACTGCTGTTATGAATATCTGTGGCTGACATCATGGCGTATTCATCCATTTTTATATCCAGAAATTGTGTGAAACAAAGGAAAAAATCTGCAAGTACAGTGGGAATCTTACTAATTTCCCAGCATAAATCAAGTTATATTTTTCTTCACTCGCTGACCACATGAGTGTCTGAGTATTACACAAACAGCTGATCTGCTGGGATTTTCACACACAACCACCTCTAGGGTTTACAGAGAGTGGTCGAAAAAAGAGAAAATATCCAGTGAGTGGCAGTTGTGTGGACCAAAATGCCTTGTTGATGTGAGAGGTCAGAGGAGAATGGGTAGACTGGTTGGAGATGACAGAAAGACAGCAGTACTTCAGATAACCACTGGTTACAACCAAGGAATGCAGAATACCATCTCTGAATGCACAACTAATCCAACCTTGAAGAAGATGGGCTATAGCAGCAGAAGACCACACTGGGTGCCACTCCTGTCAGCTACGAACAGGAAACTGAGGCTACAGTTCACACAGGCTCAACAAAATTGAACAATAGAAGATTGGAAAAATGTTGCCTGGTCTGATGAATCTGTATTTCAGATGGGATATTCAGATGGTCAGAATGTGTCATAAACAACATGAAAGCATGGATCCATCCTGCCTTGTATCAACGGTTCAAGCTGCTTGTGATGTAATGGTGTGGGGATATTTTTTTTGGCACACTTTGGGCCCCTCAGTACAAATTGAGCATTGTTTAAACACTACAACCTGTATGAGTATTGTTTTGCTAACCATGTCCATCCCTTTATTACAGCAGTGTACCATCTTCTGATGGCTACTTTAGGTGGGATAATGCTCCATGTCACACAGCTCAACCCATCTCATACTGGTTTCTTGAGCATGGCAATGAGTTCATTGTACTCCAGTGGCCTTCACAGTCACCAGATCTCAATCCAATAGAACCTTTGGGATATGGTGGAACGGGAGATTGGCTTCATGGATGTGCAGCCGACAAACCCGCAGCAACTATGTGATACCATCATGTCAATATGGACCAAAATCTCTGAGGAATGTTGAAAGTTTGCCACAAAGAATTAAGGCAGTTCTGAAGGCAAAAGGTGTGTGTGTGTGTGCCCATGTTTTTGCTACATTGTGGGGACCAAATGTCCCCACAACTGTAGGAAAACCGAAAACTATGTCACTTGTGGGGACCTCATTTCGGTCCCCACAAGTTTAAACAGTGTTTTCTTGGCCATGTTGTTGTTAATGAAAAAAGTTAAAGTGCAAAAACGTTTCTTTAGGGTTAGGCATTGTTGTGGTCTGGGTTAAGGTTAGGGTTAGTGTAAGGGTTAGTGTGTGTGTGTGTGTTCTTGTACTTGCTACATGGTGAGTACCATTTTCTGCATTTAACTATCAAAGTGAGGACATTTTTACAAAGTGAGGACATTTTGGCCGGTCCTCACTTTGAAACAGCCATGTTTGAGGGTGAAGACTTGTTTTTAGAGAACAGGTATGAATTGAGGTTTGGTTAAGGTTAGGGTAAGGATTAGGGTTAGGCAATCAGTTGTGATGGTTAAGGTTAGGGTAAGGCTCTAGGAAATGCATTACGCCTATGGATGTCCTCACTAAGATAGAAGTACAAACATGTGTGTGTGTGTGTGTGTGTGTGTGTGTGTGTGTGTGTGTGTGTGTGTGTGTGTGTGTGTGTGTGTATACATACATACAAACATACATGCAGAGAGAGAGGGAGAGAGATGGACACTTTTGGAGAACAAGCTCTTCTGTTTTCTAAAAGTGCTTAAAATAAAACAATCAGAGAATGAAGTCTGCTCACAGCCCATAGCCACACTGAGGCCAGAAGGTGTGAAAAGTAGACATTGCTTCATTTTAAGGGGTCACTGTGACCCCTTAATGCTTGAGTACACTGAAACAGAATACAAAATCAGGTAATAAGTGGACTCACATCCATCACACTGGCTGAAGAAAATCTCAAATGGGGTGCAAATGTGTCTGCTGTTTGCATGTTGGTAAGAGCTATTTAATACGCTCCTAGTTGTACATGTAAGTGTTTGTGTTCAACTTTTCTTCACTGCAGAGACCAAATAATGATGTGCTTTCAATATTACTGCATATGCAAGGTTCAGAAGTTGAATTTGCCCCACCCAGTATGTGCAGTGAAAACATGTGAAAGCACTGGATAACAAAAACAGAAAGGGACACAGACTCAAACCACATGTGTGTTACATTTAACAACTGATTACTTACCTGTGTCCCTGTATGGTAGAAAAATTGAAAAAAATGAGAGAATTTAAATGAAGCGAGGCAGGTCAAGTCTCTGGGTTTCAAAAGGTGTCATTTGTTTTTCCTGCTGGTCAACAGACTTATTTGAAGCACAGTTTTCACTATTTTGATTCAAATGTACATGTTTTAGATATTTACACATAGACGCGATCACCGTCACTACATACTGTGGGTCCCTGTCTGTTTGCAATACAGTTATGCCGGGCTATTCTGCACATTCAAACAAGACTTCTTCAGATTTCAGTCTGTGTCTAGATCCCTGTATCCTCACATTCTCTGAGCTTTGTAGCTATGAAGAAAAAGTGCAGTTTAAACATGAAGGTGGAGCAGTCTGCAGCACCAGTCAGTCAGGCAAGTGTCATCATTTTTAAGCGCTTTCTGTCAAGACGTCTGGTGAAGTGGTATAAAGAATGACAGAGAGCGTGCAGGCAGCAGTGTGCAGTGGATGAATGGGTCAGGCAGAAATTTCACTGTGGAGTCTTGAATCCCATGTCAAACTAAAGATCGGTGACACCTGGCTTTTTTTTTTTCTTTTACACCTAGCTCACTTCAAGTTTTTTTTTTTATTATTTGTGTTGTCAGCTGCAGTTTGGATTGCAGTTAGATTTAGGCAACAAAACTACTTAGTTGTGTTTATTCATCAAAGCTACTTTGATGGGTTTTGGAACAGATTATGTTTAGCTAAAATAGAACATTTTCCAACATTAATCATGAGTTTGAATGTCTCTCAGAAGACAAACTTCTCCCAAGTGCATTTGTTTTCCCAAAATTCAGAAGTCATTTGAGTGCTTATTTTTCCAAATTTTTCTCCAGGGAGCACACCCCCTCGCTTTCTCAAGTTCACAATTTCATGCTGCCTACTCTTTTCAACCACAAGGTGTTAATGGGGGGAAAAACACACACAAAAAAAACTGGTGCACCATGAAGAATTAGATTTAGGACAATAAATAAAATGTATGAGTTAAAAAAAACATGAAATTTCTACGAGATAGGTATTAAATTATGTTCTTTCCCAGTGTGGGCAGGCCATACACTAAACTGTCACGTTCAAAATTGTTCATGCTCTTTCTCAGTAGTCAGCTGTAATTAGTCACAGTCTTCTGCATATCTTCTGCAGTTTTCTGCATGTCTCCACTGGCTTTATGGTCCACTTCTCTTGGTGAACATCAAGTTGAGTCTGGAAGGCTTCCTCGCCATCACTCTGGTCTTCAGCTCCTTCTTTAAACCATTTCTTGAGCGTATCTTTCAGATCTTTGTCTTGTTGGAAGGTTCATTCTTTCAATCTTTATGTTGTCTTCTGTTCTCATGATGCCATCATTCATTTTGGCAAGGTTCCCTGACCTGTCAGATGACGAACATGTCATGAGTAGCTAGGCAGACCCGAGCAGAGAACCACTACTACCAAGACCAGAGAAGCTGAAAAAGGGTTTTATTGTACAGAGGTGGATATGGCAGGATTGCAGGAACCGGGATGCAGGAACGGGGATGCTGGTGGAGGGAGGATGTGGCCGGGTGGGTCCGGGGCCGGGGATCGGCAGTTGTCCGTGGTCCGGGGGGGGACCGGAGCGTCGCAGATGGTTGTGGGGGATCCCCGGCGGCCAGACGTCGAAGGGTTCAGAGTTCGATGGAGGAGGAGGGATTCGGAGGGGACGAGACGTCGCACTCTGGGTGGGGTGGGGGGGTGAGGTGTTGGATCGGCCGGGCAGAGACGGGCGTCTCGCCAGTGATGTTCCGGGAGGGGCTCCGGGAGGCAGGGAGCAGCCGGTTGGCTGCTGCAGTTCCAGTGGCCGGGAGGGAAACGGGTCGGGGGCTCCAGGAGGGGGTCCTGGCGGAATGGGGGATCCGAATAGGGAGGGGACCGGTGCCGAATGGGTTGGGGGATACAGTCGAGGGTTTCAGGTGGGGAAGTTCGTGGACAGCTGGGTCTGAAAGAAGGCAGGAGAGAGATACATTAGAAAACGTCAAAAATCTCAACAAACTTTCTGGAGGGTAGAGAGTGAACTGACAGCGAAGTCTATTTCAACAATCTAGCAGGGTGTGGAGTGTTGAGCCGGTACTTATTGCTTGGTGAGTAATCAGGATGATGTCTTCCAGCTGCCCGGGACTCGTGGAGGAGGTTGATTACCTGAGTGGAGACGGCTGTGAAGCCGAACTCCACTCAGGTGCCGTGCTGTAAGGGAAAACAGAGGAAAGGGGATTGATGGGAGACAGAAGGCAAGACAGGGAGGAAAAGGATAAGGGAGGGGGTTTTGTTTGGGATGCCAGGTAGGGAGGGAATGAGGAGACGGCCCTGACAGAACACACCCAAAGTATACGTTCCGACCTCCGTGTTTGACCATAGGGATGGTATTCTTGGGGTTGAATGCATCACCTTTCTTTATCAAAACAAAATTCTTTTTGTTCAAACAATTCAATTTCTATCTCATTATACAATAGAAATGATGATCAAAAGCTTTCTTTTTTTGTCTAGATGAGATTTTGCAAAGTCTTTGTGAGCTTTGCATACCTGTCTTGAAAAACTGGAGTCTTCCTTGGTCTACATCCATGGAGACCAGCTTTGTTCAGTCTGCTGGAGTGTCTGCTTTGAAATGTTGCTACTAGAATTGTTCAGACGGTCTTGTGATGATGCTCGGATGCTTTTTCCTTTTCATGATGCTTTGCATGTGGCCACAGTCACATAAAACTTTTGAAAATTACTGTATGGCCTTTTTCTGTCTTGTGAGCAGACACAATGGACAGTTCTGTCTCTCATTGAATCCCTTTGGGTTTGTCATGATTAGAGAACTACATCATCTGCTGTTCTCAGTTTATGGTGTACTCAAATGCTGTAGTACATGGCAGAACCATTTGGAATGGTACAGAAGCCGCATTTCCTTACAAATGTGAGAGAATTTCAAAGTACTTTTTGGTAATACATTATTAATAAAAAAAAATGTCATTGCGTTACCCGACAGAATGTTTTACTGTCTTTTGTCACCTGTTTGTCATTTTGAGGGAGAAAAAAAATCTATTAAAAATGGACTAAAAATTTTTAAAAAATGATATGGGTATGAATTTCCTAATTTGAAATGTATAAAATTCAGATACACTTTGTCACCACTTTATTCTGTGCACCAAGCTAAGACTAATGCAGTTTAATAATAATAATTAAAAAAAAAAAAGTCCTGTAATGAATCCAACCTTCATGAAGGTCATACACACGTGGACAAAATTGTTGGTACCCCTCAGTTAAAGAAGGAAAAACCCACAATTCTCACTGAAATCACTTGAAACTCACAAAAGTAACAATAAATAAAAATTTATTGAAAATTAAATAATCAAAAACAGCCATTACTTTTGAATTGTTGATTAACATAATTATTTTAAAAAACAAACTAATGAAACAGGCCTGGACAAAAATGATGGTACCTCTATAAAAGATTGAAAACTATTTGACCAGAGTGACATGATTAACTCAGGTGTGTCATTTAATTGACATCACAGGTGTTTCCAAACTCATAATCAGTCAGTCTGCCTATTTAAAGGGAGACAAGTAGTCACCCTGCTGTTTGGTGAAAAGGTGTGTACCACACTGAACATGGACAACAGAAAGCGAAGGAGAGAATTGTCCCAGGACATCCGAAAAAAAATGATAGACAAACATCTTAAAGGTAAAGGCTATAAGACCATCTCTAAACAGCTTGAAGTTCCTGTGACAACAGTGGCTCATATTATTCAGAAGTTCAAGACCCACGGGACAGTAGCCAACCTCCCTGGACGTGGCCGCAAGAGGAAAATTGATGACAAATTGAAGAGACGGATCGTTCGAATTGTATCCAAAGAGCCCAGAGCAACCTCCAAAGAAATTAAAGGTGAACTCCAAGGCCAAGGTACATCAGTGTCAGATCGCACCATTCGCTGTTGTTTGAGCCAAAGTGGACTTCATGGGAGATGACCAAGGAGGACACCACTGCTGAAAAAAA
The DNA here is from genome assembly GCF_021347895.1 of Acanthochromis polyacanthus. Taxonomy (NCBI): domain Eukaryota; kingdom Metazoa; phylum Chordata; class Actinopteri; family Pomacentridae; genus Acanthochromis; species Acanthochromis polyacanthus. The sequence continues at coordinate 14,990,006 of NC_067116.1, forward strand.
CTCATAAAAAAGCCAGACTGGAATTTGCAAAAATGCATGTTGACAAGCCACAAAGCTTCTGGGAGAATGTCCTTTGGACAGATGAGACCAAACTGGAGCTTTTTGGTAAGGCACATCAACTCTATGTTCATAGACTCAAAAACCAAGCATACGAAGAAAAGAACACTGTCCCTACGGTGAAACATGGAGGAGGCTCAGTAATGTTTTGGGGCTGCTTTGCTGCATCTGGCACAGGGTGTCTTGAAAGTGTGCAAGGTACGATGAAATCTGAAGACTATCAAGGCATTCTGGAGAGAAATGTGCTGCCTAGTGTCAGAAAGCTTGGTCTCAGTCGCAGGTCATGGGTCTTCCAACAGGACAACGATCCAAAACACACAGCCAAAAACACCCAAGAATGGCTGAGAGAAAAGCGTTGGACTATTCAAGAGTGGCCTTCTATGAGCCCAGATCTGAATCCCATTGAACATATGTGGAAGGAGCTGAAACATGCCATTTGGAGAAGACACCCATCAAACCTGAGACAACTGGAGCTGTTTGCTCATGAGGAGTGGGCCAAAATACCTGTTGACAGCTGCAGAACGCTCATTGACAAATACAGAAATCGTTTAATTGCAGTGATTGCCTCAAAAGGTTGTGTAACAAAATATTAAGTTATGGGTACCATCATTTTTGTCCAGCCCTGTTTCATTGGTTTGTTTTTTTAAATAATTATGTTAATCAACAATTCAAAAGTGATGGCTGATTTTGATTATTTAATTTTCAATAAATTTTTATTTATTGTTACTTTTGTGAGTTTCAAGTGATTTCAGTGAGAATTGTGGGTTTTTCCTTCTTTAACTGAGGGGTACCAACAATTTTGTCCACGTGTGTAACATTCAGCTTTTGTTGTTACTGTTTTAGAGTGATGTTACTTCAGTACTGGCATTATTATGTAAAGTATAATTTCTGGTGCTTGTGATGAATTATTCTGGTTGTGCAGTGTTTCTCTCCTTCATTCCAATCCATTTTATCAGTCTGGGTCAGATGAATGACAAAAATGCACCTAATTTGAGAGCACGTTTTAGTTTGAAGTCCAATTTTTCAAGAAATACATGTATATATATATATATATGTGTGTGTGTGTGTGTGTGTGTGTGTGTGTGTGTGTGTATATACACACAATGGAGTGTAAACATCCAAGGTGACAAAAGGATTTATATTAACAATCAATTTTAAGAACATAACCTTAATGTAATAAATAGATTTCATGATTTTAGAATTAGATAAAAATGTAACTGTATCTAATGTGTGTATTAAAGGGCCAATCTGTAGTGTTTATAGTATTCTGTCAGCAGAAATGGAATAGGCATAGTTTGGTTGTGAATTGCAAAATCACTGCTAGATGCCATTAAATCCTAAACACTGGTCCTTCAAAGTGAAAATCACATGGTAGATCTGACTCTGGTACTGTGAATTCAGAGTTATTCCCCTCATTTGTAAGTCTTTCAATGTTTTCTTTGCTCCAGCTCAGAGTCTGTGGCCAAAGGTTCTCCCGCAGGGCATCCAACGTGCATGTCCCCTGCTCCACACGCTCATCAAAATGTTCAAAAAGAAACCTTCTTTTAAAACAGCACCATGCTTCTATCTTTTTTTCTTTTCTGTAGTTTTGTCCCCCGGCTCTGATAATCCCCCATATCCTTGGCTAATCAGCAGGAAAGGAACAGGACAGCAATGTGCTCAGGGTTGAGTTTTAAAAATGCATGTTCTTCCTCTGAACACACACTGCAGCCTACAGGGGACCAGGCTTTCTGCCTCCTGTGGGGAGAGAACCACAGGCAGATAAAACCTCCACACAGGATAATGACATGCATGACTACCGCCTGCATGCACACGGGGTAGATCAGTGTTGAAGGTGAGGACATTTCCTGAGTGGAGCAGAGATAAACACAGGGAAGCCGAGGCCATGGAGGTGGGAGAGTGTGTATGTCTGTGTAGAAAGAAAGGTTTGTTCCGGGTGGGAGGTCTTCTACCAGATAATTGTGTTTCCCCAGCCTTGTTCCTGCCAATAAATTGGTCCTGCCATGTCTGCCTGACTGGCCAGGCTGCCATAGAAAGGTCACAGGTGCTCTGGAGAACAGAACTACAGTACTTTTTTCTATGAGGTGTTAAAAACTCATGTTTCATTTATTTTCTGTAGTTTTCTACATGCTACACTGTGATCAAACACAGCATCAATGTGGACCTCAGGAGGTCAAAATATCAGCAAATACTCATGATACTGTACATCTGTGCCATTCAGTAGAAGCCAGACTGGTCTCCTACATAACTAGAAAAGCAACGAAACCGCTGTGCTCTGTCAAGGCTGTTCATTCCCCCATATGGCATTGTTAAAAAAGCAGCATTTTTTCCAGGCTGTATTTGCTGATTTCAGTCACATTTTGACAAATGCCTTTGACGTAAAGTTAGCTCTATTTTATGCAAGAATTCATCTTTATTTCTTTAGACAATATTACATAATAACCTCTTAATATGCCTCTTTTTGCTGTAAAGCACTTAAAGCTGGGAAGCATTTTGTTTGTTGGGCTTTACATTGAACACTGTGTGCAGCACAATGGTTTTGCAAGTACAGACAACAGAAGAAGTAAATAACTACTTACCCGCATTTACACTCTACAAAGAAACAGATTGATGTTGCTGCTGTTTCTGCTGTGGTATTCGTACCTGAAATGGATTACACCATTTGAACTGTGAAGCTTTGTGCTCTGAAACGATGAGTCAGAGTTGGGTGATCCCATTTAAAACACAGAAGCAGAATTTTCACTCTGCTCTCTTGTATTCAGGTTGGGTGAATGTTAACAGGTTAAAGTCCTCTTCTCACAGTGTGATTTTATTAAGGCTGAGACCTGAGCTGAAAGTCTTAAGAAAAACACGGTAAGATATATTGTCAGGTTACACATTTTTTAGCATATTTTGGAGTATCACGTTAGAAAATGTTAATGAAAACTGCCATGGCACTTTTTATATGGCACTTTTATATACAAGTTTTGGTTTTGCTGGAGGGTGTTTTTCACTTTTTCCAAAAGAAAAGAGAGATAAAAATACTATTTGAAAAATAATTTGCCCAATTGACAGTTCTGTCCATGTTTCTCTCAGAGATAGCAATGTGTCTTCCTCTTCCTTCAGTTTACTCTGCTCTACAACTATGCTGAAATCCAAATCTTTTTTTTTTTTTTTTACTTTGAGTACTTAATACAGCTCCTGGTTAATGGGTTGTTATAGCTTTGCACAAGCGAGGACTCCTTCTACAGATCCCACAGGACACAGGATTGGGGGTATTAATAAGTCAAAAGTTCAAAAAGGACTCCGTAACTTTGGTGTACGCATCCTGCCATGGAGGAATTTTGACTCACTGTTCTCAACAGAATAATTTTAATTTAGTCACATTAGATGGTCTTTGAGCACAAACTACCCTTTTAATGTCTTGCCACAGCATCTGAAGTGGATTCAAGTCCAAACCCTGATTTGGCCAAAACCTTTGTTTTGTTCTTTTAGAGTCACTTAGAGGTGGACTTGCTGGTGTGCTTTGGGTCATTGTCATGCTGCAGAACACATTTGTGTTGAGCTTTAGGTCATGAACTGATGATGGATATTCTCCAGAAGGATTTTTCTGATAGAGAGCAGAATTCATGTCTGTATCAATTATGAAAAATCGTCCAAGTCCTCAAACCCTCACACTACCACCACCATGTTTCATCGTTGGTATGATGTTCTTCTTGTGGAATGCAGTGTTAGCTGTACTCCAGATGAAACGGACCCATGTCTTCCATAAAGTTCCACCTTTGACTCATCAGTCCACAGGATGTTATCCCACAAATCTTGGAGCTCATCTAGACATTTTTCCAAATGCTAGACAAAGCTTTATGCTCTTCTTGGTCAGTAGTTGTTTGTACCTTGTAACTCTCCCATGGATCCATTTTCTCCCAGTATCTTCCATAATGTGGAATCATACACACGGACCTTAACTGAGGTCAGTGAAGTCTACAGATCTTTTGATGTTCATCTGGGTTCTTCTGTGTCCTCCTGGATTATGCCCTTGGAGAAACGTTAGCAGGTCAGCCTCTCCTGGGAAGGTTCACCACTGTTCCATGTTTCTCCATTCCATCTGGCATCCCAGAGCCTTAGCAACGGCTTTGTAACTCTTTCCAGACAGGTGACTGTCAGTGACTTTGTTTCTCATCTGTTCTTGAATCTCTTTGGAATGTGGCATCATGTGCTGCTTTTTGAGACCCTTTAGCTACCTCGCAGTACTAGACAAGTTCTATTCAGGGATGTTTTCTTCATAAAACTTCTGAACGTAGCTCATCTACCAGACAGAGGAGAACCGAGTGTTGTAAGAAAACAGGAATATAACTTGGTGTAAACTGTACATCAGTAAGGAAGCAGCAACTCGCTGGTCTTGTAACTGGAACAATAAAAGTGCATCCCACCCATAAGTTTATCTGACAGCTGTCGGTATCTCTGTGTATCTGGTGAAATTTTCTAGAAATACTGCTCCCGAGGCGACACTGGAGGGAAACAAGCAATAAGTGGAACTCTTGTTAAAGCCTCGAAGTCTCGGCTGATGGATGCTTGTCCATGTTTGTCTCTTTTTGTTATTGATTCCATCACATGCCACAGTCAGATGAGTGACAGCTGCTCGGTTGATTGAAGTTCATCTAACTGAATTGAGAGGTTAACTCTTTACATGCAGCTTCCCAGTCACATGGAAACTAATCAATGAACTGAATGTAGATTATGAATCTTTAGTTATGCACCTGATTAATACCTACCTACTTGGATCGACTGCACTGTGTCTGTTCTATGCTTTTTCTTATTTATGTATCATTGTTTCTGGTGCAAGTGCATGTAAGGATATTTTGAACCATTTACCTGCATGACATCCATCTGTGTTTGCTCATGTGTGGCCTATTTCGCTGTACTTCCCCTCCCAGCGCTATCTTGTTGTTGCACCTAAGAATTCTCATTTCACTGAGCTGATGTAGTACTCCAGGGCTAAGCTGCGGACAAATAGCTGCATTATTTATCTCATTAGTGATAAATATAACTCATTGCACTGCTACATTTGCAGGTAACAACACTGATAATGGCGCCTCGGCATTGTTAAGGCTTTTCTCTTCCATCGTTTTCTACTCCTGGCCTCATTGCTGCGGTGTGAAGACATCTCTGTGAACAACAGGCACACAGTTTTATCTGCAGGCCATTTGGATTTTCACTCTTTTTTTTTTCCCACCCAAAATCTCATTTCATCTGTGTTGAATGGTGCTATCTTTAGCTCCAGGCTATGAGCTGTCACAGCTTCGCAGAGTGGCTCCACAGTGGCTACATGTTCGCTGAATAACAATCATGTGTTGCTTTGATTGGACGCTTCGTTACCGTCTGACGTCACCTCTGTCACTGAGTGTCCATCAACATGATGCATATGGACAAAACTATTATATTGGGATCTACGCCGCCTGCTCCATCTGTTGCAGTGATATGAATTAGAAAATAATTTTGTATTGATTTTTTTCCCTATTGATTTCAGTCTGTTATGTGCCCGGAGAAAGCAAACAAGCTGTTGTGATTGGCTGAATGGGCTGTGGCTGCGTCTGGGTTGGATTAAGGTGTATCAGTCAGAAATACACCGTTCTGTCGTCCTCCCAGGAAAGCTAAGCTTACAGGATGTTCTGTGGTTAATATGCAGTTAAACCCAATGCTATGTTTAGTTTTTGTTTTATCAATTCATACCTCACAACTTCACCTACTTTTATTGGAATTCCATAGAATGCCATTTGTTCATTTTAATTGTTTTTCTGAAAACTACTTCTATTTAGTCTCACAGCTGTCAAGTCTGGTCTGTCTGTCAACTTTAATCGAAATGCAGCTAAAATGTCTATGAAATGTGTTTCCTTCTACTCCCATTGTGCTAATATTAGGAGTTACCGCATCAAAGTAAACACTTGGCAGCACAAATTCTCTCATTGGATGCCATTAATGCACAGCAGCAAAAGAAGTACAATGAGATGATGCAATTAAACGATCATCTGTCAAATTTTAAACGGTGGAAATGACCGAATTTGCCTTCTGTTTACTTCATTTATTAATTTGAGGAAAGTTACAATCTCCTGTTTTTGTTGCCCCTTTGTCTGTCACCACTTTTCAGTTGTTTCAGTGATGTTTCAATGGCATGCCTCATGAACATCATGGTTTATTTAGTCTCTTTCTGTTTGACCTTATTACATTTTTTATTGATGCACCAACTTTTCCTCTTGAATTGCAAGTAAAAATGTTAAGAAGTTGAGATTGTTCCTAAAAAAAAAAACAGGCAGTTGGATGTTGTATGGATGGTGAATGATCTGCTTTATGTCTAGATTCATAAACAACCTCTTTAAAGCCCATCCTAATTCAGAAGTGTCATTTCTGTCCAGGAATCCTGGATTCCTATATTTGGACTTTAATAGGAGCTTGATAACCATAACAGCATTTCCACCATTCTGCTTCATGAAACCAAAGTGCACACTACAATAAACAAAGCAAATAAAAAAAAACCCAACAAAAACCTTCAGTACATGAGAAACTGGTTCCTGTCAGAAACCGCAAGAAGAAGAAAAAATCAAAGAAGAAGAACCAAAAAAAAGAAGAAAAAGATTTTTTGGTGCCGCACTTCAAGTTGAAGGTGGAGGTGTTCAATATAGCTCCACCTGTCTCCCTCCTTCTCATCACCCTTCCTCACTTCTCTCCTTCATGTTTCTTTTTTCAATCTCCACCTCCTCTTTTATTTTCTCTATTGCACTGAGCTGGAGAAGGGAGAAGGCACACTGCAGCCTGCACCACCTTCAACTCACTGTGAGGTTTCTTCTTTGGGAAAAACAACGCCAGAAGCTATTTTTCTTCTTCTTTTTTGTGACTTGTCTTTGACATTTTCTTCTACTTGCTTTAGCAGCTGTTGAATTATCCTCTCCGTGTCTCTTTTTTCCAGCCTCCACCTCCTCTTTAAGCTTCTCCAGATTGCTGAACGGAGGCTTCCGGTCTTCTCTCTGCTGGTGTTCTCTCTCTTTGGCCAACATCTTGTCTTGGATGCCAGACAACTTCCCAGAGAGTTGTTGAGGTAGTTCACCCTCTGGATTTCTACATCTTTCTTTAGGTCGTGGAGCTTCTTCTCCTCTCTCAGTTTTGTCAATGTCAAGCTCCATGTTCTCCTTCATGTCTTGTTTTTTTTAGCCTCCACTTCCTCTTTAGCTTCTGGAGGGTGCTGAGCTAAGTCTTCCAGTCTTCTTCTCTCTGCTGGTGTTCAGTCTCTTCAGCTAACATCTGGTCTTTTATGCTGGAGTCACAGACAGAGAGACTTTGAAGTGGTTCAGCCTCTGGATTCTTTGTCTTTCTTTTGCTTTTGGTGCTGCTTGTCTTCCCTCAGTCTTGTCAGCCTGGATTCCATCACAATCTCACTGAGAATCTTTTATCTTTTTTTTTCACTGCTCTCCAGCAGCTCTTTATTTTTTATTTTTATTTTTTTGTCTATAGCCTCATGTTCTTCTCCTCCAGTTTGTAATTTTTTTGCTCCTGGAGTCTTGTGTCTGTCAGCATCCCATTGGTCTGCATTGTCCTCATATTCATCTCTAAAATTTTCTCCACCTTCACTGGGCTGAGCTTCTCTTGCTTTAGTATTTTATTTTCTTCTTGGAGCTTTTTGTTCTGCTCTGTCAGTTTTTTTAATTCTCTTCTTCAAGTTCTTGTTTCTGGACTTTGCCATTTTCTTTGAGCAGGTCAGAGAGTCTCCGGATCTCTTCTTCTTTCTTTCTGAGCTGCTCCCTCAGCTAGACAACGTGGTCCATGGCATCTTCCTTTAGCGGCTTGTTGGTCTGGCTTTTTTCTTGCTCCAGTTCTTTGTAATTTTTATGGCTTTTTTCCAAAAGTGCCACCAGTTGGTTGATCCTGTAGCTGTCAGTCTCAGCCTGCTGAAGAAAACACCTCTTTTCTCTTAGGAGTTCTTTGATCTGATGAATGGAAGTGTCCAGGGATTGCTGCATCCCAGTATGATTGAAAAATCCGTTTTCGTGAGCAGCACATTGAGGAGGGTTAATAAATCTTCCTTGGCATCTGCTGGGGTTACTTCTCTGAGACAGGGTTCTTGTTCATTGTTTGCTGGTTGTCAACTGTGGGTCTCTAAGGCAAGGCAAGTTTATTTGTATAGCACAATTCATACACAAGGCAATTCAAGACGCTTTACAATGGCAAAGAAATACTTTCAGAAAAAAATTATAAAAATAATTTTAAGGTAGACATTAATATCATACATTAAAATCATAGAGATAAAACATAAAAGTACATTAAAAGTAGATAATTAAGATCATGTCTTAAAATTTTAGAAATAAAACATAAAACATAACTAAACAATAAAAGTGCATTAGAAGTCAAGAAAATAGATGAGCATTTAAGCGAAAGCTGCAGTAAACAATATGTTTTTCAGGTCTGCTTTAAAATAGCTGACCGTTTGACCTCAGCTGTTCAGGAAGTTTGTTCCACAGGTGAGGAGCATACTAGCTGAATGCTGCTTCACTATTTTTGGTTCTGGTTCTGAGAACACACAGTAATACTGTCTCTGATGGCCTGAGGGATCTGGATGCTTCATATGGAGATAATAAGTCCAGGATGTATTTTGGTCCAAGGGCTTTGTAGACCAGGACTAAGATTTTGAACTCTATCCTTTGACTAACAGGAAGTCAGTGTAATCTTTCGAGGACCAGTGTAGTATGAATGTGGAGACTTTGATGAATCAGCATCTTTGGATCCTTGTCATGTTTCTGAAGTTTTAAAGGCAGTTTTTGTTGTATGGGATGGTGCATCTTCCTGCTGGGGGAGGCTGCTGCTGTCAGGAAGTACTAGTGCCATGGAAGTGTGTACTTAGCGGGGATGGAACAAAGTTTAGGGGAGGTGGTAGGTGTCAAATTGCCACATGAAAAACAGGGTCATGTTAATTGTAGGAGCTTCAGAAAAAATCAACTGGACTCCTCTTGATGGTTGTTGAAGACGCTTCATCTTCATCCAAGAGGCTTCCTCGGTTTTAACTGACTGATGGGGACTTGCAGGATTTACAGTCTTGGAGACCTGGACTGGCTATGAATTCTGTAACTCCCCATTAGTTAGTTAGAACTGAAGAAGGCTCTTGGATGAAGGTGAAATGTCTTCAACAAACTACAAGAGGAGTCCAGTTGATTTTAGCAAGACAATCAATGTCATTCACTTCATCTGTCAGTGGTTTCAGTGTTGTGATTGATCAATGTAGATTTGTTTATGCTCATCCCATATTTTACATGCATCTGTTTTTAACATATTGGGCTTTAATAAGGTCAGAATAAAGAAAAACTGTCAATTTTATCCTTACTTCCCCTGCAAACAACGAGGAAGTGTAAACATTGTAAACTACTACCCACAGTAAAGTATAAATGTGAGAAACACAACAACACATCCGGCCTCTTGGTGTTTGCAAGCGAGAAATTTCTTCATGTCCTTGAATACTATAATGTAGTTATGATCCCACATTCTCCAGACTGACCAAAGTATTTCATGCACATCAGTGTGCTCCGTTTGAAATTAAATATCTGCAGCTTTGCTTTACTTCTTCACACGCGCCCTGCCTCTCATGCTTTGCTCTTCTTCTTCCTCCTCTCTTCTTCTTTCCAGCTCAGTCTTTCACATTACACTCGCTACTTTATCTCTCTCCCCCCTTCCGTCTCCCTCCATGTCTCAGTTTCCAAAGGCTAATGCACTGAAGCAGATAATTATACACCCCCCACCCCACTTGCATACTGGCATCTCAAACAACATCCTTCTCTTCCATGTGTGCACAGTGAACCTGCATCGATGCAGGAGAAGACAAAATCACATATTCAGCGTACGGTGATAAATGAGGACACATATGCGGCAAACAAGCTGTCGTAGTGACATTGCTGGGGGCATTTCACCCCATTACCAAAATAGATCCATGTTTTTTTGTGGTGTGTGTTTGTGTGTGTTTCCCCATCAACTCACACCACAGGATGCTGTGTGAGATAAAAGCTTAAGACATCATTTAAACTCAGAGCATTGCAAAGACAGCGTGTGGAGTTTTTGCTTTCTGAGGAAGTCAGGAGGATAACATCATTTCCTCTGACAGTGGCAGTCCTAATGGTCATATTTTAACACCATGTTTGAATGTGCTTCAAGCTAGATGAAGGTCAGGAAAGTAAAATCACACACAAACAAACAAAAAAACTGTACGGTGAAGGTGTTTTTCATATTCACAGCCAGTTGTTCCAAACTAATTATCCTGACATAGTGGCCATAAATAGGAAATGTAAATGCCATACTTCATTCTGTCTCCTGCTTATGTTTGCTAAAGCATGATAAATCTGCCAAATTCTCTCCTCTGTCTTGTGCCAAATGAATCTTTTGTGGGATATTTGAACTAAAACTATTATTTGCTGCAGAAAAGTGAATTCAAACTTCATTTGGCTTCTTTTCAAAGAATGTTCATGGGATTGTGTCCTGTGTGTGTGTGTGTGTGTGTGTGTGTGTGTGTGTGTGTGTGTGTGTGTGTGTGTGTGTGTGTGTGTGTGTGTGTGTGTGTGTGTGTGTGTGTGTGTAATAAATGTCATTTGTGGGGACCTCATTTGGGTCCCCACAAGTTTAAACAGTGTTTTCTTGGCCATGTTGTTGTTACTGAAAAAAGTAAAAGTGCAAAAATGTTTCTTTAGGGTTATGCATTGTTTTAGTCTGGGTTAAGGTTAGGGTTAGGGTATGGGTTAGGGGTTAGATATGAATGGGAGTCAGTGGTAGGTCCCCACAAGGATAGGAAAACACTGTGTGTGTGTGTGCGCGCGTCCAAGCAACACTAACTCGTGTACACATGTACTTTCATTTTTACTATCAGCAAATGATCCACATGAGCCACAACACACAGGTTGGTGGTCTGTTTACCTCACTGACAATTTATCAGGTCTTTCAAAAAGATGTTTGATTCCAGATTTATCATTTTTATACTTTGTGTAGCATTCCTATCATATCCATACAGAGGCTGCTGTAGGGTTTACAGGTTCTCTCGAGGAACATTTTTTTAAATGGGGGGTGTATCAATAACACTTTTGTGGTATTAAAGAACAGAACGTGAAATGTTCCTGAACTTGCTGTAGTGATGATATTTTATGATCTAGTTCAACTGAACATTTTTGTAGCTCACGATGGAATAACATGTTTCTCTTGTGTAGATCGCTTGTCTTGTTGATCATTTTGTGTGTTCGGCAGCCCCAGCTTTGTTTGGTGTGAGAGAGACAGACAGACAGCTGAGACACCAAGCAGTAAGGGTGCATAGACTTGTCGACTTTCCTGGCCTGCGATGACATTTTAAGCTTGATGTCGACTTGCTGGTAATACTGTGACTGTGACAGAAAGAGAAGACATTACATTATATTACAAAATTAATTTTGTCCCTCCATGTGGTATTTTGGTACCAAGTGGGTACCGGTGAGCAAAACCCTTAATGAACTTCATGTCATGCAGAACTCTGCCGTCCATCTCCTCACTCACACCTGCTCACGTGAACACATCACCGCCGTCCTCCAAAATCTCCATTGGCTCCTCATCAAACACAACATAGAATTTAAAATCCTTCTCCTTATCCACGAAGCCGTCCATCACTAGGCCCCCACCCAACCTCACGACCTGCTCCAGCCCCACATCCCCTCCCGCAACCTCCGATCCTCCAGTGCTCACCTCCTTGGCCCGCAACCCAGAAACAAGTACCGAACCTGGGGGGGCAAAGGTTTTTCTGTCGCTGTTCTCACCCTCTGGAACTCTGACCCACCACATATCCAAGAAACCTCCACACATTCAAATCCCTCATAAAAGCTCCTCTTTTCAAGATCATTTTTTAACGTTTACCTGTTGTATGCTTTTTTTACCCCTCTTTTTGATTTGACTGTTTTTGTTTTTATGGTTTGCATGTAAAGTGTCATTGAGTGCCCATAAAAATGCTAAACAAATAAAATGTATTAATATTACTCCGCCAAGGAACATGGTGGAGTTATGTGACAATCGGTGTCGTTTGTCTGTCTGTTTGTCCGTGAGCAACATTACTCAAAAACGGAGTCACGGATTTGGATGAAATTTTCAGGGAAGGTCAGAAATGACACAAGGACCACCTGATTAGATTTTGGCAGTGACGCGGCTTATAGTCTGGATCCATGGATTTGTTAAAGATTCCTGTATCACTGCGAGATAGCGGCGTGGCGTCCCTGTAACTATGACAACAACTGAACAGTACTTCAGCCACCAGCTGTTGATCACATGATTGCGATCCTTCTACAAATCAACCGTTGTCGACTTATCAGGACTTATCCATCGGAAGTGATACAAGGAACAAGTGATTAAATTGTGGAGGTTTTCCGAGTCCCATGAATTCCCGCCGCCAAGTCAAAAGGTGAGAGTTCATTTCAATCAGGAAGTCTAAAGCAAGTTGCTTTTGGAGAATTCAGATCACAAAGTTAGAATAAGAACCAGATGGATGATGTTCAACAACAAGTACAACAGTAATCCTTTACAATATTTTCAGTTCAGATGTTAGAGCTTGAGTGAAAGCTTTCAAATGAGTCATAACTTAGTGTATGTCCAGGGTTGATTAATAAGCTTGTGTGGAAGATTGCTGCCACCGCTCCTCCTCGGTCCGTGCTTCAAAGAACGTGACAAATAATGTGACTGGGTCATTTAGAATCACACGTTATAACTGCTGCAACCAGTCTTCAGTTGGACAAAGTAAACGTAATGATCAGTTATTAAATCCTTTACTGTCAGATGTTAAATATCCACATTTCACTGCTTTGTTTTTTTTTTTTTGTTTTGTTCTGTCTTGAGGTGGTTTTTGATTTCTTTAATTGAGGTGGTCAGGGAGCAGACATTGTCTCTGTGGGGATTTGTGAAGGCGATGGTTGTAGGAAAAGCCCAGATGCTTAAAAGACTCTGCCCTCCGGGCTTAACTCCATCCACCCGAGTCGGTAAAGGTCCGTATGGATTTCATGATGTTTGTGCTGTACTCCACACCATCAGTCCTGTTCTTGTTAAATGATCACACCCACTGTTTTCTGTTTTTGATTTGTGATGTTGTGCAACAAAACTCAACAAAAAAAGCAACTTTTTCACCATCATGTTTTCTACTGTGTGTAACGCGCCCACTTATTCACACCTTTGACTGTAGTATGTGGAGAAGCATGCTCAACTCACTTTACTGTGACTGGCACAGGTGTTTACATCACCCCTCTACACTTTGCTTTGTCTACATGAGGCAAATACAAAAGTGCACAGGATTTGAGGTTCATGTGGACATGCATGAAGCCACTGATCAGTGGCTGCAATAGCAACGGTAAAGTAATAAATCTGGAATTGAATATCTTTATAAGTATATTGATAAACTCAAAATGCAGGAAACTGATCATCATGACATAGGCATACTTACATGCATGTTAAAATATGTATAGGTAAGTTAGCTAAAGCTGAAGTAGGCAAAAAATCTATTAGAAAACTAACCTGTACTTCTGCAGTTTTTCTCTCTCCCCTCTCGTCTATCCCACTTCAACCAGATGATAAAAAGCCTGTGCATGAGCAACAATAGTCAAGCTAAAAGTCAACACTGTTTTTTTTAGCTTCTCATAACTCATTCACCTTTGACTCTACTTCACCAAGTGAAAGTCCTCCATCTAACCCAACTGCACCATCAAACCCTACACTCAGCATGGATTCGGTTGCTGCTTATTCTGTCCTACCTGCTCTGGGTGAAAAGCCCTGTGACTGGCTAATGTGTCATCATTTGATAGATTTCTAAAAGCCCAGGGGAAGTGCAGACGTTTCCTCTCAGACTGCTTGATTTAAAAAGGCTAAGGAATTTTTGTTATGATGCCAGATAATGCTGCTTACACCAGCTTCAAATGAGATCCGTTATGCTTCTCCTTACTTTCTGTCATATAAAATTATATATTAAATATTAAATGTTGCCAAAGTTCAAATTGACATAAATCTAAATGTATTCTGTGTGAAAAGTAGCCTTTATTTTTCTGTGGTTGACACAAACAAACAAGAAAATCACTCAGAGCACAGTGCTCCGTCAAGACTGTTCCCTCATATGTCATTGTCTGAAAAGCATTTTTATTTTTTTTATTTTTTTTACAAAGGTAGTGTCTACAGATACGGACCCGTACCCGTAGCCTGTGGCCTACGGATACGGCACTTTCCATTTGCCAGACAGATACGGACCCGTACGCGAGTCTCGCAAGTCAAGAAGCTGCTAACCACTGCAAACTGCTGAAAGGTAAGCAAAGGTTAAGGTTAGGGTTAGTGTTAGGGTCAGGTTTAGGGTCTGTACCTGTAGTACCGATGCTACGGGTCCATACAGCTAGCGTCTACCGGGAGTCACGTGACCAGATCTCGCGTATCTGATTGGCAAATAGAAAGTACGGGTCCGTACCTCTAGCAACTACCTTTTAGAAATGCAGCATTTGTTTATTATTCATTGATGATCAGAAATCACAGCAACATAGAATGTGGCCATTTAATATAGATGTACCCACAAACAAACTGACCTTACACAGACGCGTATTATGCATGTGTACGTTATGTACGGATGCCGAATGGCACGACCTAAATACACTCAACAAAATATAAATGCAACACTTTTGTTTTTGCTCATATTTTTTATGAGATGAACTCAAAGATCTAAAACTTTTTCCACATACACAATATCACCATTTCTCTCAAATATTGTTCACAAATATGTCTAAATCTGTGATAGTGAGCACTTCTCTTTTGCTGAGATAATCCATCCCACCTCACAGATGTGCCATATCAAGATGCTGATTAGACACCATGATTAGTGCACAGGTGTGCCTTAGACTGCCCACAATAAAAGGCCACTCTGAAAGGTGCAGTTTTATCACACAGGGGTGCAGTTATCTACTAATGATGTAGAAATCTTCATTAAATCCGTGGCTCCAGACTATAAGCCGCATCACTGCTAAAATCTAATCACTTGGTCCTTGTGACATTTCTCACCATCCTTGAAAATGTCATCCAAGTCTGTTTGTCCATTTTTGAGTAATGTTGCTAACAGACAGACAAACAGACAAATCAACTGCGATCATCACATAACTCCACCACGTTCCTTGGCAGAGTAATGAAAGCTGTCCGTCAAATACAAGTCAGGTAAAAAATGAAGGTTCTTAAACTCATTCTGCCTGTCATAAAATGTGCACGCCAGTTAAGAATAATGCACAGGTCATCTCTTGAATTTTTTTTTTTTAAATTCAACAAGGGTGGTGTTTGAGTTCTTCATTGTGATCCACTTTTCTTTGCTGTCCTTTAATCCTGATCAGCTGTTGTTGCATGTGGTATGCCTGAAAATGTTCCAGTATAGAAACAGTGTTTATTAATGAAGAGTTACCCTGTAACGTTTTCAAATAAAAAGCCCTCCAGTGTTTCAGTGTTGAGTTTCTATTAACAGTAATGCAGTAACCTAACCAGGGCAAACAGGTCCAAATACATTTACCAAGCAGAGGGAATTAGAACTAAACCCTGCATGTCAGGAGAGCTACAAATAAAAATTAAAGCTGCAAGCAGCGATGGACGGGTCCTCGCATCCACGCTGGTCGGTGAATCCACGCACGTCCACCAGGTGGCGCTGTGACTGAGAGTGTATGTCGGCCTCTGAATCGCATCTGGACCAGAGTCCAATCATACATGTAAAATTTCAGCCAGACTGTAGCATGTTCAGAGCAGTTATAGAGCATTTCCTGTCTATCCACTAGGTGGCGCTGTAACTCAGAGTGTATTTCACACAGTGGATGTGATGAGGGTTGGACTCTGATCACTCATGAAAAGTTTCAGGCTGATTTGATCATGTAGAGGCCAGTTATACAGCATTTACTGTCCCTCCAACAGGTGGCGCTGCGACTGAGAGTGTCTGTTGGCCTGTAGACGTGATCAGGATTGGATTGTGATCACACATGGAAAGTTTGAGGCAGATTGGAGCATGCAGAGGAGAGTTATACAGCAGTTGATGTTTCATGGCGAAGCATCAAAACTCTGATGGTCGCCATGGCCACGCCATTTGGCTTCTGGTTAAACTTTTGATAACTTTTCATCACCAAGTCCTGCTGTGTGGACTGACAAAATTTCAGGTCTCCTGGAATTATCCCCTAGGAGGTATTAACTCTCAAAAATGAGAAAAATCATCAAAAATCTCACAATTAATCCAAGATGGCCGACTTCCTGTTGGGTTTAGGACATGGCTCCAGGAGGCTTTTTTGTGCGTCCTGATGTGCTCTATAAGCCTCCCAAATTTCATGGATGTAGGTGAAATGTGCTGGGGGGGCTGTTTGTTAAAAATACTGTAGGGGGCGCTATAGCATGTGCAGTGCCGAGATGCATACGGTGTCGTTCCTTGGGTCGATGGTGATGTGTGTGGTAATTTTAGTGAGCATTGGAGTATTTCTAACCTGTCAAATAGCACTTTGTTTTGCATGGCGATATTTGGTTGCTACGGCAACAGCTTTGCATGAAATGTCACACCCTTGACAATGTGGGATTGTCAAGAGGTGAAGACTCGACTGACCAATTTCCAGCATGATATCACCACGTTTGGGGCCATTGTACCTGAAAATATAAGGCCTTAAACTTACTATTACCAACAGGTGGCGCTATGACTTTTTCAGAATTTATGAGTGTGGATGTGTTCAGACTGGACCTGGTGTCCATCATGTGAAGTTTGGGGCAGATAGGATCTTGTTCAGCTGAGATATGAATCGTTAAATTTTCATGGCGAAACATCGAAATTGGTTTGGCCGCCACAGACACGCCCTTTGATGACAAGTCACCATTTTCACTGGGATGCATCATCAATGTGTTTAGGCTGTTGTCACTGCATTTGAAGTGAATATGATCAACCGGGTAACAATAGGGCATGAAAGTGTAAAAGATGTCTATTTCCTGAAACCACAAGGTGGCGCTATGACTGTCAATGAATATCCCTATGTGGATGACATCAGGACAGGACTGTCATCATACATGTAAAGTTTCAGGCAGATTGGAGCATGTTGAGAAGAATTAGACACCAATTCCTGTTTCATGGCGAAGGATCAGTTGTTTGAGGCTCTGCCATGGCCACACCTTTTGGCTTCTGGTTGAGTTTTTGATAACTTTTCATCAGAAAGGTCTGGTGCATGTACTGGCCAAATTTCAGTTCTCTCAGACTTATCCACTAGGAGCTATAACTTTTGACAAATGTACAGCAAATTCAAGATGGCCGACTTCCTGTTGGGTTTAGGGTGTGGCTGTGATTGACTTTTTGGTGTGTCCTGATGTGGTGCATATGCCCACCAAATATTGTAGCTGTAAATAAAACATTGTGGAAGTTGGCCTAATGACCACTTTTTCAATTTTGCAGGTGGCGCTATAGAGCCATTTTTCCACACACATGTGCAACTCCCATAAAATATCAAATTTTTCGCCAGTCCTGATGTGCACGCCAAATTTCACGCGTTTTGGTTCATGATAAGGCCCCCAAAAAGGCAATTCATTTGCCGGGAGAAATTAATTTTGACAAATTTACAGCAAATTGAAGATGGCCGACTTCCTGTTGGGTTTAGGGCGTGGCTGTGATTGACTTTTTGGTGTGTCCTGATGTTCTGCATATGCCCACCAAATATTGTAGCTGTAAATGAAACATTGTGGAAGTTAGCCTAATGACCACTTTTCAATTTTGCAGGTGGCGCTATAGAGCCATTTTGCCAACACATGCGCAACTCCCATAAAATATCAAATTTTTCGCCAGTCCTGATGTGCACGCCAAATTTCACGCATTTTGGTTCATGATACGGCCCCAAAAAGGCAATTCATTTCCCGAGGAGCGATTAAGTTTGAAAAATTTACAGCAAATTGAAGATGGCCGACTTCCTGTTGGGTTTAGGGCGTGGCTGTAATTGACTTTTTGGTGTGTCCAGATGTTCTGCATATGCCCACCAAATATTGTAGCTGTACATGAAACATTGTGGCAGTTGGCCTAATGACTACTTTTTCAAGTTTGCAGGTGGCGCTATAGAGCCATTTTACCACGCACATGCGCAACTCCCATAAAATATCAAATTTTTCGCCAGTCCTGATGTGCATGCCAAATTTCACGCGTTTTGGAGTATGATAAGGCCGCCAAAAAGCCAATTTACTTTACGGGAGAAAAAAATAAAATAAAATAATAATAATAATAATAATTAAAGCTGCAAGCAGCGATGGACGGGTCCTCGCATCCACGCTGGTCGGCGAATCCATGCACGTCCACCAGGTGGCACTGTGACTGAGAGTGTGTGCTGGCCTCTGAATCACATCTGGACCAGAGTTTAATCACACGTAAAATTTCAGCCAGATTGGAGCATGTTCAGACTAGTTATACAGCATTTCCTGCCCATCCACCACCAGGTGGCGCTGTAACTCAGAGTGTATTTCAAACAGTGGATGTGATGAGGGCTGGACTCTGATCACTCATGAAAAGTTTCAGGCTGATTTGATCATGTAGAGGCCAGTTATACAGCATTTATTGTCCCTCCAAAAGGTGGCGCTGCAACTGAGAGTGTCTGTTGGCCTGTAGATGTGATCAGGATTGGATTGTGATCACACATGGAAAGTTTGAGGCAGATTGGAGCATGCAGAGGAGAGTTATACAGCAGTTGTTGTTTCATGGCGAAGCATCAAAACTCTAATGGTCGCCATGGCCACGCCATTTGGCTTCTGGTTAAACTTTTGATAACTTTTCCAAACCAAGTCCTGCTGTGTGGACTGACAAAATTTCAGGTCTCCTGGAATTATCCCCTAGGAGGTATTAACTCTCAAAAATGAGAAAAATCATCAAAAATCTCACAATTAATCCAAGATGGCCGACTTCCTGTTGGGTTTAGGACATGGCTCCAAGAGGCTTTTTTGTGCGTCCTGATGTGCTCTATAAGCCTCCCAAATTTCATGGATGTAGGTGAAACGTGCTGGGGGGGCTGTTTGTTAAAAATACTGTAGGGGGCGCTATAGCATGTGCAGTGCCGAGATGCATACAGTGTTGTTCCTTGGGTCAATGGTGATGTGTGTGGTAATTTTTGTGAGCATTGGAGTATTCCTAACCTGTCAGAAAGGGCTTTGTTTTTCATGGCGATATTTGGTTGCTACGGCAACAGCGTTGCATGAAATGTCACACCCTTCACAGTGTGTGATTGTCAAGAGGTGAAGACTCGACTGACCAATTTCCAGCATGATATCACCAAGTTTGGGGCCATTGTACCTGAAAATATAAGGCCTTAAACTTACTATTACCAACAGGTGGCGCTATGACTTTTTCAAAATTTATGAGTGTGGATGTGTTCAGACTGGACCTGGTATCCAGCATGTGAAGTCTGAGGCAGATAGGATGTTGTTCAGCTGAGATATGAATCGTTAAATTTTCATGGCGAAACATCGAAATTGGTTTGGCCGCCACAGACACGCCCTTTGATGACAAGTCACCATTTTCACTGGGATGCATCATCAATGTGTTTAGGCTGTTGTCACTGCATTTGAAGTGAATATGATCAACCGGGTAACAATAGGGCATGAAAGTGTAAAAGATGTCTATTTCCTGAAACCACAAGGTGGCGCTATGACTGTCAATGAATATCCCTATGTGGATGACATCAGGACAGGACTGTCATCATACATGTAAAGTTTCAGGCAGATTGGAGCATGTTGAGAAGAATTAGACACCACTTCCTGTTTCATGGCGAAGGATCAGTTGTTTGAGGCTCCGCCATGGCCACACCTTTTGGCTTCTGGTTGAGTTTTTGATAACTTTTCATCAGAAAGGTCTGGTGCATGTACTGGCCAAATTTCAGTTCTCTCAGACTTATCCACTAGGAGCTATAAATTTTGACAAATGTACAGCAAATTCAAGATGGCCGACTTCCTGTTGGGTTTAGGGTGTGGCTGTGATTGACTTTTTGGTGTGTCCTGATGTGGTGCATATGCCCACCAAATATTGTAGCTGTAAATAAAACATTGTGGAAGTTGGCCTAATGACCACTTTTTCAATTTTGCAGGTGGCGCTATAGAGCCATTTTTTCACACATATGCGCAACTCCCATAAAATATCAAATTTTTCGCCAGTCCTGATGTGCACGCCAAATTTCACGCGTTTTGGTTCATGATAAGGCCGCCAAAAAGGCAAGTCATTTCCCGAGGAGCGATTAAGTTTGAAAAATTTACAGCAAATTGAAGATGGCCGACTTCCTGTTGGGTTTAGGGCGTGGCTGTAATTGACTTTTTGGTGTGTCCAGATGTTCTGCATATGCCCACCAAATATTGTAGCTGTACATGAAACATTGTGGCAGTTGGCCTAATGACTACTTTTTCAACTTTGCAGGTGGCGCTATAGAGCCATTTTGCCACGCACATGCGCAACTCCCATAAAATATCAAATTTTTCGCCAGTCCTGATGTGCATGCCAAATTTCACGCGTTTTGGAGTATGATAAGGCCGCCAAAAAGCCAATTTACTTTACGGGAGAAAAAAAAAAAAAAAATTAAAGCTGCAAGCAGCGATGGACGGGTCCTCGCATCCACGCTGGTCGGCGAATCCATGCACGTTCACCAGGTGGCACTGTGACTGAGAGTGTGTGTCGGCCTCTGAATCACATCTGGACCAGAGTTTAATCACACGTAAAATTTCAGCCAGATTGGAGCATGTTCAGACTAGTTATATAGCATTTCCTGCCCATCCACCACCAGGTGGCGCTGTAACTCAGAGTGTATTTCAAACAGTGGATGTGATGAGGGCTGGACTCTGATCACTCATGAAAAGTTTCAGGCTGATTTGATCATGTAGAGGCCAGTTATACAGCATTTATTGTCCCTCCAACAGGTGGCGCTGCAACTGAGAGTGTCTGTTGGCCTGTAGATGTGATCAGGATTGGATTGTGATCACACATGGAAAGTTTGAGGCAGATTGGAGCATGCAGAGGAGAGTTATACAGCAGTTGTTGTTTCATGGCGAAGCATCAAAACTCTAATGGTCGCCATGGCCACGCCATTTGGCTTCTGGTTAAACTTTTGATAACTTTTCCAAACCAAGTCCTGCTGTGTGGACTGACAAAATTTCAGGTCTCCTGGAATTATCCCCTAGGAGGTATTAACTCTCAAAAATGAGAAAAATCATCAAAAATCTCACAATTAATCCAAGATGGCCGACTTCCTGTTGGGTTTAGGACATGGCTCCAAGAGGCTTTTTTGTGCGTCCTGATGTGCTCTATAAGCCTCCCAAATTTCATGGATGTAGGTGAAACGTGCTGGGGGGGCTGTTTGTTAAAAATACTGTAGGGGGCGCTATAGCATGTGCAGTGCCGAGATGCATACAGTGTTGTTCCTTGGGTCAATGGTGATGTGTGTGGTAATTTTTGTGAGCATTGGAGTATTCCTAACCTGTCAGAAAGGGCTTTGTTTTTCATGGCGATATTTGGTTGCTACGGCAACAGCGTTGCATGAAATGTCACACCCTTCACAGTGTGTGATTGTCAAGAGGTGAAGACTCGACTGACCAATTTCCAGCATGATATCACCAAGTGTGGGGCCATTGTACCTGAAAATATAAGGCCTTAAACTTACTATTACCAACAGGTGGCGCTATGACTTTTTCAAAATTTATGAGTGTGGATGTGTTCAGACTGGACCTGGTATCCAGCATGTGAAGTCTGAGGCAGATAGGATGTTGTTCAGCTGAGATATGAATCGTTAAATTTTCATGGCGAAACATCGAAATTGGTTTGGCCGCCACAGACACGCCCTTTGATGACAAGTCACCATTTTCACTGGGATGCATCATCAATGTGTTTAGGCTGTTGTCACTGCATTTGAAGTGAATATGATCAACCGGGTAACAATAGGGCATGAAAGTGTAAAAGATGTCTATTTCCTGAAACCACAAGGTGGCGCTATGACTGTCAATGAATATCCCTATGTGGATGACATCAGGACAGGACTGTCATCATACATGTAAAGTTTCAGGCAGATTGGAGCATGTTGAGAAGAATTAGACACCAATTCCTGTTTCATGGCGAAGGATCAGTTGTTTGAGGCTCCGCCATGGCCACACCTTTTGGCTTCTGGTTGAGTTTTTGATAACTTTTCATCAGAAAGGTCTGGTGAATGTACTGGCCAAATTTCAGTTCTCTCAGACTTATCCACTAGGAGCTATAAATTTTGACACATGTACAGCAAATTCAAGATGGCCGACTTCCTGTTGGGTTTAGGGTGTGGCTGTGATTGACTTTTTGGTGTGTCCTGATGTGGTGCATATGCCCACCAAATATTGTAGCTGTAAATAAAACATTGTGGAAGTTGGCCTAATGACCACTTTTTCAATTTTGCAGGTGGCGCTATAGAGCCATTTTTCCACACATATGCGCAACTCCCATAAAATATCAAATTTTTCGCCAGTCCTGATGTGCACGCCAAATTTCACGCGTTTTGGTTCATGATAAGGCCGCCAAAAAGGCAAGTCATTTCCCGAGGAGCGATTAAGTTTGAAAAATTTACAGCAAATTGAAGATGGCCGACTTCCTGTTGGGTTTAGGGCGTGGCTGTAATTGACTTTTTGGTGTGTCCAGATGTTCTGCATATGCCCACCAAATATTGTAGCTGTACATGAAACATTGTGGCAGTTGGCCTAATGACTACTTTTTCAACTTTGCAGGTGGCGCTATAGAGCCATTTTGCCACGCACATGCGCAACTCCCATAAAATATCAAATTTTTCGCCAGTCCTGATGTGCATGCCAAATTTCACGCGTTTTGGAGTATGATAAGGCCGCCAAAAAGCCAATTTACTTTACGGGAGAAAAAAAAAATAATAATAATAATAATTAAAGCTGCAAGCAGCGATGGACGGGTCCTCGCATCCACGCTGGTCGTGAATCCACGCACGTCCACCAGGTGGCGCTGTGACTGAGAGTGTATGTCGGCCTCTGAATCGCATCTGGACCAGAGTCCAATCATACATTTAAAATTTCAGCCAGACTGTAGCATGTTCAGAGCAGTTATAGAGCATTTCCTGTCTATCCACCAGGTGGCGCTGTAACTCAGAGTGTATTTCACACAGTGGATGTGATGAGGGTTGGACTCTGATCACTCATGAAAAGTTTCAGGCTGATTTGATCATGTAGAGGCCAGTTATACAGCATTTACTGTCCCTCCATCAGGTGGCGCTGCGACTGAGAGTGTCTGTTGGCCTGTAGATGTGATCAGGATTGGATTGTGATCACACATGGAAAGTTTGAGGCAGATTGGAGCATGCAGAGGAGAGTTATACAGCAGTTGATGTTTCATGGCGAAGCATCAAAACGCTGATGGTCGCCATGGCCACGCCATTTGGCTTCTGGTTAAACTTTTGATAACTTTTCCAAACCAAGTCCTGCTGTGTGGACTGACAAAATTTCAGGTCTCCTGGAATTATCCCCTAGGAGGTATTAACTCTCAAAAATGAGAAAAATCATCAAAAATCTCACAATTAATCCAAGATGGCCGACTTCCTGTTGGGTTTAGGACATGGCTCCAAGAGGCTTTTTTGTGCGTCCTGATGTGCTCTATAAGCCTCCCAAATTTCATGGATGTAGGTGAAACGTGCTGGGGGGGCTGTTTGTTAAAAATACTGTAGGGGGCGCTATAGCATGTGCAGTGCCGAGATGCATACAGTGTTGTTCCTTGGGTCAATGGTGATGTGTGTGGTAATTTTTGTGAGCATTGGAGTATTCCTAACCTGTCAGAAAGGGCTTTGTTTTTCATGGCGATATTTGGTTGCTACGGCAACAGCGTTACATGAAATGTCACACCCTTCACAGTGTGTGATTGTCAAGAGGTGAAGACTCGACTGACCAATTTCCAGCATGATATCACCAAGTTTGGGGCCATTGTACCTGAAAATATAAGGCCTTAAACTTACTATTACCAACAGGTGGCGCTATGACTTTTTCAAAATTTATGAGTGTGGATGTGTTCAGACTGGACCTGGTATCCAGCATGTGAAGTCTGAGGCAGATAGGATGTTGTTCAGCTGAGATATGAATCGTTAAATTTTCATGGCGAAACATCGAAATTGGTTTGGCCGCCACAGACACGCCCTTTGATGACAAGTCACCATTTTCACTGGGATGCATCATCAATGTGTTTAGGCTGTTGTCACTGCATTTGAAGTGAATATGATCAACCGGGTAACAATAGGGCATGAAAGTGTAAAAGATGTCTATTTCCTGAAACCACAAGGTGGCGCTATGACTGTCAATGAATATCCCTATGTGGATGACATCAGGACAGGACTGTCATCATACATGTAAAGTTTCAGGCAGATTGGAGCATGTTGAGAAGAATTAGACACCACTTCCTGTTTCATGGCGAAGGATCAGTTGTTTGAGGCTCCGCCATGGCCACACCTTTTGGCTTCTGGTTGAGTTTTTGATAACTTTTCATCAGAAAGGTCTGGTGAATGTACTGGCCAAATTTCAGTTCTCTCAGACTTATCCACTAGGAGCTATAAATTTTGACAAATGTACAGCAAATTCAAGATGGCCGACTTCCTGTTGGGTTTAGGGTGTGGCTGTGATTGACTTTTTGGTGTGTCCTGATGTGGTGCATATGCCCACCAAATATTGTAGCTGTAAATAAAACATTGTGGAAGTTGGCCTAATGACCACTTTTTCAATTTTGCAGGTGGCGCTATAGAGCCATTTTTCCACACATATGCGCAACTCCCATAAAATATCAAATTTTTCGCCAGTCCTGATGTGCACGCCAAATTTCACGCGTTTTGGTTCATGATAAGGCCGCCAAAAAGGCAAGTCATTTCCCGAGGAGCGATTAAGTTTGAAAAATTTACAGCAAATTGAAGATGGCCGACTTCCTGTTGGGTTTAGGGCGTGGCTGTAATTGACTTTTTGGTGTGTCCAGATGTTCTGCATATGCCCACCAAATATTGTAGCTGTACATGAAACATTGTGGCAGTTGGCCTAATGACTACTTTTTCAACTTTGCAGGTGGCGCTATAGAGCCATTTTGCCACGCACATGCGCAACTCCCATAAAATATCAAATTTTTCGCCAGTCCTGATGTGCATGCCAAATTTCACGCGTTTTGGAGTATGATAAGGCCGCCAAAAAGCCAATTTACTTTACGGGAGAAAAAAAAAAAATAATAATAATAATAATTAAAGCTGCAAGCAGCGATGGACGGGTCCTCGCATCCACGCTGGTCGTGAATCCACGCACGTCCACCAGGTGGCGCTGTGACTGAGAGTGTATGTCGGCCTCTGAATCGCATCTGGACCAGAGTCCAATCATACATTTAAAATTTCAGCCAGACTGTAGCATGTTCAGAGCAGTTATAGAGCATTTCCTGTCTATCCACCAGGTGGCGCTGTAACTCAGAGTGTATTTCACACAGTGGATGTGATGAGGGTTGGACTCTGATCACTCATGAAAAGTTTCAGGCTGATTTGATCATGTAGAGGCCAGTTATACAGCATTTACTGTCCCTCCATCAGGTGGCGCTGCGACTGAGAGTGTCTGTTGGCCTGTAGATGTGATCAGGATTGGATTGTGATCACACATGGAAAGTTTGAGGCAGATTGGAGCATGCAGAGGAGAGTTATACAGCAGTTGATGTTTCATGGCGAAGCATCAAAACGCTGATGGTCGCCATGGCCACGCCATTTGGCTTCTGGTTAAACTTTTGATAACTTTTCCAAACCAAGTCCTGCTGTGTGGACTGACAAAATTTCAGGTCTCCTGGAATTATCCCCTAGGAGGTATTAACTCTCAAAAATGAGAAAAATCATCAAAAATCTCACAATTAATCCAAGATGGCCGACTTCCTGTTGGGTTTAGGACATGGCTCCAAGAGGCTTTTTTGTGCGTCCTGATGTGCTCTATAAGCCTCCCAAATTTCATGGATGTAGGTGAAACGTGCTGGGGGGGCTGTTTGTTAAAAATACTGTAGGGGGCGCTATAGCATGTGCAGTGCCGAGATGCATACAGTGTTGTTCCTTGGGTCAATGGTGATGTGTGTGGTAATTTTTGTGAGCATTGGAGTATTCCTAACCTGTCAGAAAGGGCTTTGTTTTTCATGGCGATATTTGGTTGCTACGGCAACAGCGTTGCATGAAATGTCACACCCTTCACAGTGTGTGATTGTCAAGAGGTGAAGACTCGACTGACCAATTTCCAGCATGATATCACCAAGTTTGGGGCCATTGTACCTGAAAATATAAGGCCTTAAACTTACTATTACCAACAGGTGGCGCTATGACTTTTTCAAAATTTATGAGTGTGGATGTGTTCAGACTGGACCTGGTATCCAGCATGTGAAGTCTGAGGCAGATAGGATGTTGTTCAGCTGAGATATGAATCGTTAAATTTTCATGGCGAAACATCGAAATTGGTTTGGCCGCCACAGACACGCCCTTTGATGACAAGTCACCATTTTCACTGGGATGCATCATCAATGTGTTTAGGCTGTTGTCACTGCATTTGAAGTGAATATGATCAACCGGGTAACAATAGGGCATGAAAGTGTAAAAGATGTCTATTTCCTGAAACCACAAGGTGGCGCTATGACTGTCAATGAATATCCCTATGTGGATGACATCAGGACAGGACTGTCATCATACATGTAAAGTTTCAGGCAGATTGGAGCATGTTGAGAAGAATTAGACACCACTTCCTGTTTCATGGCGAAGGATCAGTTGTTTGAGGCTCCGCCATGGCCACACCTTTTGGCTTCTGGTTGAGTTTTTGATAACTTTTCATCAGAAAGGTCTGGTGCATGTACTGGCCAAATTTCAGTTCTCTCAGACTTATCCACTAGGAGCTATAAATTTTGACAAATGTACAGCAAATTCAAGATGGCCGACTTCCTGTTGGGTTTAGGGTGTGGCTGTGATTGACTTTTTGGTGTGTCCTGATGTGGTGCATATGCCCACCAAATATTGTAGCTGTAAATAAAACATTGTGGAAGTTGGCCTAATGACCACTGTTTCAATTTTGCAGGTGGCGCTATAGAGCCATTTTTCACACATATGCGCAACTCCCATAAAATATCAAATTTTTCGCCAGTCCTGATGTGCACGCCAAATTTCACGCGTTTTGGTTCATGATAAGGCCGCCAAAAAGGCAAGTCATTTCCCGAGGAGCGATTAAGTTTGAAAAATTTACAGCAAATTGAAGGTGGCCGACTTCCTGTTGGGTTTAGGGCGTGGCTGTAATTGACTTTTTGGTGTGTCCAGATGTTCTGCATATGCCCACCAAATATTGTAGCTGTACATGAAACATTGTGGCAGTTGGCCTAATGACTACTTTTTCAAGTTTGCAGGTGGCGCTATAGAGCCATTTTGCCACGCACATGCGCAACTCCCATAAAATATCAAATTTTTCGCCAGTCCTGATGTGCATGCCAAATTTCACGCGTTTTGGAGTATGATAAGGCCGCCAAAAAGCCAATTTACTTTACGGGAGAAAAAAAAAAATAATAATAATAATAATTAAAGCTGCGAGCAGCGTTGAACGGGTCCTCGCATCCTTGCTGGTCGGCGACCCCAAGCATGTCCACCAGGCAATGCTGCGACAAAGTGTATTTAGGCTCATGGATGTAACGAGGACTGGATTCTGAGCACTCAGGTCAAATTTCAGACAGATTGGAGCATGTACAGACTATTTTTGCAGCACTTTGTGTCCATCCACCAGGTGGCACTATGTCTGTGACTGTATAGTGGTCTATGAAACTCATCAGGCCTGGACTCTGATCAAACATGTAAAGTTTGAGGTAGATTACAGCATGTACAGGGGATTTACACAAGACGTCCTGCTTCATGGCGTAACATTAAAGTTCAGTTGGCCGCCATGGCCATGCCCTTTGAGTTTTGTGAACAATTTTCGCAAATATGCAACCTGAAGGCGTTTCTTATATATTTTCCCAAATTCAGGTGTTTTGGAGTTATTGCCAGTGACAAATGAATTGTTGAAAATGACCAAAAACACCAAAAATCTGACATTTAATTCAAAATGGCTGACTTTCTGTTGTGTTTAGAGAATGACTCCAAGAGACTTTTTTGCTTGCACTGATGTGCTACATATGCATGCCAAATTTCATAGTCATAGGTGAAAGTCTGTGTGGAGGCTATTTTTTAAATTCTTTTAGGGGGCGCTATGGTACATACTGTGAATGTATTTTGGCCAATAAATGTGATCAGGACAGGACTGTGTTTAATCATGTGAGGTCTGAGGTAGATTGGAGCATGCAGAGGATAGTTAGGTAGCACTTGATGTTTCATGGCGAACCATCAAAATTCTGGAGGTCGCCATGTCCACACCCTTTGACTCTGCAAGAATCTTTGATAACTTTTGATCATAACATCGTGTTGTATATCCTGGCAAAATTTCAGCTCTCTAGACCTTAACCCCGAGGAGGAGTTCGCTCTCAAAAATGAAAAAAATACAGAAATTTTATCCACTTAATTCAAAATGGCGGACTTCCTGTTGAGTTTAGGGGATGGCTCCAAGAGGCTTTTTTGTGTGTCCTGGTGTGCTCTATAGGCCTCCCAAATTTTGTGGATGTAGGTGAAACATGCTGCCGGGGCTGTTTATTAAACATACTGCAGGGGGCGCTATAGCACATGCCCTGCAGAGATGCATACAGTGTTATTCCTTGAGACGACTGTGATGTGTGTGTAAATTTTGGTGAGCTGTTGAACATTCTAAGCCTGTCAAAAAGTACTTTGTTTGTCACAAAAACAACGCGTTGCCACGGCAACAGCATTTCATCAAATATCAAAATCTTCACACTGTGGTATTGTCTGGGGGTGAAGAATTAGCTGACCAATTTTCAGAATGATATGACAAAGTTTGGAGCAATGATGTGTGCAAATGTAATTTCTAAACTGCTTGTTACCAAGAGGTGGCGCTATGACTTTTTCTAAATTTTTCAGTGTGGATGTCCTCAAACTGGTTCTGGTGTCCAGCACATGAAGTTTGGGGCAGATAGGATCCTTTGCAGCTGAGATATGAACACTTCAATTTTCATGGCGAAACATCAAACTTTGCCGTCCCGCCACAGACACGCCTTTTCATCACACGTCACCATTTTTTCTGTGCTTCATCATCAATGTGTTCAGGCTTATGTCACAACATCTGAGGTGAATCTGAGCAACAGGCTAAGAATAGTACATGAAAGTCTAAAAAATGTCAAATTCTTGATACCACAAGGTGGCGCTGTGACTGTGAATGAATCTTGCTGTATGGATGTCATCGAGGCAGGTCTGTGATCATACATGTAAAGTTTCATTCAGATCGGAGCATGTTCAGGAGAGTTAGACAGCATTTCCTGTTTCATGGCGAAGGATCAAATTTCGACAGGCCGCCACGACCACACCCTTTAACTATGGAGGAAGATTTTGATAACTTTTTCTCAGGAAGGTCTGCTGTATGTACTGGCAAAATTTCAGATCGCTCAGACTTTTCCCCTAGGAGGAGTTCATCATAGATTTTGTACAGTTAACGCATGATGGCGCACTTCCTGTTGGGTGTAGAGCATGGCTGTCATTGACTTTTTTGTGTTTCCTGATGTGCTGCATATGCCTCCCAAATTTTTTAGCTCTCGGCCAAATTCCCTCCGAGTTGGCCTAATACCACTTTTTAAAATTTTGTAGGGGGCGCTATGGAGCCATTTTGTCATACACTACCACAATTCCTTTAGAATATAAAATTTTTCACCAGTTCTGGTGTGTGTACAAATTTTCATGAGTTTTTGAGCATGTTTAGGCCCTCAAAAATGCAGTTGTTCTGAGAGACAAATAATAATAATAATAATAATTAAAGCTGCGAGCAGCGTTGAACGGGTCCTCGCATACTTCCTTGTCGGCGACCCCAAGCATCTCCACCAGGCAAAGCTACGACTGAGAGTGTATTTAGGCCCATGAATGTCACAAAGGCTTGATTCTGAGCACACAGGTCAAATTTCAGGCAGATTTGAGCATGTACAGGCTATTTATGCAGCACTTTGTGTCCATCCACCAGGTGGCGCTATCTCTGTGACTGTATGTTGGTCTATGAAACTCATCAGGACTGGACTCTGATCAAACATGTAAAGTTTGAGGCGGATTGCAGCGTGTACAGGGGATTTACACAAGACGTCCTGCTTCATGGCGTAACATTAACCTTCAGCTGCCCGCCATGGCCACGCCCTTTGAGTTTTATGAACAATTTTCGCAAATATGCAACCTGAAGACGTGTCTTATATATTTTCCCAAATTCAGATGTTTTGGAGTTATTGCCTGTGAGAAATGAATTGTTGAAAATGACCAAAAACACCAAAAATCTGACATTTAATTAAAAATGGCCGACTTTCTGTTGGGTTTAGAGAATGACTCCAAGAGACTTTTCTGTTTGCACTGACATGCTACATTTGCATGCCAAATTTCATAGTCCAGGTGAAAGTCTGTGTGGAGGCTATTTTTTAAATGCTGTAGGGGGCGCGATGGTACATGCTGTGAATGTATTTTGGCCTGTAAATGTGATCAGGACAGGACTGTGTTTAAGCATGTGAGGTCTGAGGTAGATTGGAGCATGCAGAGGATAGTTAGGTAGCACTTGATGTTTCATGGCGAACCATCAAAATTCTGGAGGTCGCCATGTCCACACCCTTTGACTCTGCAAGAAGCCTTTGATAACTTTTGATCATAACATCGTGTTGTATATCCTGGCAAAATTTCAGCTCTCTAGACCTTAACCCCGAGGAGGAGTTCGCTCTCAAAAATGAAAAAAATACAGAAATTTTATCCACTTAATTCAAAATGGCGGACTTCCTGTTGAGTTTAGGGGATGGCTCCAAGAGGCTTTTTTGTGTGTCCTGGTGTGCTCTATAGGCCTCCCAAATTTTGTGGATGCAGGTCAAACATGCTGCCGGGGCTGTTTATTAAACATACTGCAGGGGGCGCTATAGCACATGCCCTGCAGAGATGCATACAGTGTTATTCCTTGAGACGACTGTGATGTGTGTGTAAATTTTGGTGAGCTGTTGAACATTCTAAGCCTGTCAAAAAGTACTTTGTTTGTCACAAAAACAACGCGTTGCCACGGCAACAGCATTTCATCAAAAATCAAAATCTTCACACTGTGGTATTGTCTGGGGGTGAAGAATCAGCTGACCAATTTTCAGAATGATATGACAAAGTTTGGAGCAATGATGTGTGCAAATGTAATTTCTAAACTGCTTGTTACCAAGAGGTGGCGCTATGACTTTTTCTAAATTTTTCAGTGTGGATGTCCTCAAACTGGTTCTGGTGTCCAGCACATGAAGTTTGGGGCAGATAGGATCCTTTGCAGCTGAGATATGAACACTTCAATTTTCATGGCGAAACATGAAAGTTTGCCGTCCCGCCACAGACACGCCTTTTCATCACACGTCACCATTTTTTCTGTGCTTCATCATCAATGTGTTCAGGCTTATGTCACAACATCTGAGGTGAATCTGAGCAACAGGCTAAGAATAGTACATGAAAGTGTAAAAAATGTCAAATTCTTGATACCACAAGGTGGCGCTGTGACTGTGAATGAATCTTGCTGTATGGATGTCATCGAGGCAGGTCTGTGATCATACATGTAAAGTTTCATTCAGATCGGAGCATGTTCAGGAGAGTTAGACAGCATTTCCTGTTTCATGGCGAAGGATCAAATTTCGACAGGCCGCCACGACCACACCCTTTAACTATGGAGGAAGATTTTGATAACTTTTTCTCAGGAAGGTCTGCTGTATGTACTGGCAAAATTTCAGATCGCTCAGACTTTTCCCCTAGGAGGAGTTCATCATAGATTTTGTACAGTTAACACATGATGGCGCACTTCCTGTTGGGTGTAGAGCATGGCTGTGATTGACTTTTTTGTGTTTCCTGATGTGCTGCATATGCCTCCCAAATTTTTTAGCTCTCGGCCAAATTCCCTCCGAGTTGGCCTAATACCACTTTTTAAAATTTTGTAGGGGGCGCTATGGAGCCATTTTGTCATACACTACCACAATTCCTTTAGAATGTAAAATTTTTCACCAGTTCTGGTGTGTGTACAAATTTTCATGAGTTTTTGAGCATGTTTAGGCCCTCAAAAATGCAGTTGTTCTGAGAGACAAATAATAATAATAATAATAATAATAAACCGTAGGGTTCCAATAGGGTCCTACGGCACCGTTGGTGCCTTGGACAGCCGGTGCCCTTGCACCGCCTGTCCTCGGCACCTCGGTGCTCGGACCCTAATAATAATAATAAACCCTAGGGTTTCAATAGGGTCCTTGGCACCGCTGGTGCCTTGGACAGTCGGTGCCCTGGCACCGCCTGTCCTTCGCACCCTCGGTGCTCGGACCCTAATAATAATAATAATAAACCCTAGGGTTTCAATAGGGTCCTTGGCACCGCTGGTGCCTTGGACAGTCGGTGCCCTGGCACCGCCTGTCCTTCGCACCCTCGGTGCTCGGACCCTAATAATAATAATAAACCCTAGGGTTTCAATAGGGTCCTTGGCACCGCTGGTGCCTTGGACAGTCGGTGCCCTGGCACCGCCTGTCCTTCGCACCCTCGGTGCTCGGACCCTAATAATAATAATAATAAACCCTAGGGTTTCAATAGGGTCCTTGGCACCGCTGGTGCCTTGGACAGTCGGTGCCCTGGCACCGCCTGTCCTTCGCACCCTCGGTGCTCGGACCCTAATAATAATAATAATAATAATAATAATAATAAACCCTAGGGTTTCAATAGGGTCCTTGGCACCGCTGGTGCCTTGGACAGTCGGTGCCCTGGCACCGCCTGTCCTTCGCACCCTCGGTGCTCGGACCCTAATAATAATAAACCCTAGGGTTTCAATAGGGTCCTTGGCACCGCTGGTGCCTTGGACAGTCGGTGCCCTGGCACCGCCTGTCCTTCGCACCCTCGGTGCTCGGACCCTAACAATATTACTTTCTGTCATTGAGGTAAATAAAAGTTGTGGACACTATTTGATTAAATTCATATACATTTTATATTAGCATGTTTGGTTTCATAGTCCCCATCACTGCAAGAAGATGGCATGGTGCTCACAAACTCAGGGTGCAAGCTTCCGGAAGCTGGCCAATCAGAGGAGAGCTGTTAGGGAGAGAGGCCTTGAAGAGGCTCAACCTAAGGACTGAAGTTAAAACAAAAAACAAAACAAAACATAGATCTGGAAATGAGACGATACAGAGGAAGATAATGAATGTACGTGTGCAGGAGGTAGGGTTGCTTCAAGTAGCACTAACACACTCAGGTGGCAATGCACATGTACTAAAAATACATATTCATACGTGGGTTCCTTTGCTATTTTGGTGACTCCTCTCACCCCTCCACAGTGTGTGCACGTTTCTAAAATGAATGTGACATATAGTGCTACAGGTACTAACATGCATGGGTATGCGTGTATATGTCAGCTTAATTTTGTAAACCTTCCAGCCTGGCACCAATGAGTCACAGGTGTGTACCGATCCAGAGGACGTTTTCCTCACAAAGTGACAAATGAACAAGTTGAAATTCAAGGAATTTTTTTGTTGTTGAAATTATAACCTCTGGTATTGTACTTTAGTGTATTTTTAGTTTGTTGCAGTTTTTCAGGGCTTAGATACAATGATATTTTATTCAGTATTCTGGTCATAGTTTGAGGATGTCCTTTTTTTTTTTTTTTATAGTACAAGACATTATTGTATGTTTTTTTATTTGGGAATAAATCCCATTAAGACCACCGAGAATGTGAATAAATGTCCATCTTTCAACACGTTCAGCAAAGGGCATAAATCTTTAAAATAGAACAATTTTTAAATAGAAAAGACTGATTTAAAGAGCTGGCACTGCATGTAGCGTATGTGACTATCAGCTGTAAATTAATGCCTTTGCTGCAGTATTTCCAGCAGCAGGATGATATATGTGGGATTGAATCAAGATAAACGGCGGTGTCCGTGTTCATGTTAATGAAGGAACATGCCACCCAGCGCACCAGTGTGGCTCAGCAATGAGTAGTTACATCACGTAAAATGCAGACAATTTAAAAGGATTAATTCATTGCTGGTTTTCCTGTTTTAATGAAAAATATCAGAAGGTAATCTTACACTGCAAAAACTCAAAATCTTACCAAGATTATTTGTCTTATTTTTTATCAAAATGTCTCCTCCCACTTGATTAATTCTCTTAACAAGTGACATTTCAGCAAGATGGAGGGACTTGTTTTAAGACAATGCATCTTAAATATCTTGTTAAGTCAAACAATCTTGAAATTTTCTTGTTTTGAGTTGAATTTTATAAAAAAAAACTCAAAATAAGTTTAACCCTCGTGTCGTCCTGCGGGTTAAATTGACCCATTTTAAAGTTTTAAAATGTGGGGGAAAATATATTTTCACAGTGATTTCCACATTTTCACCATTTTTTGGAAATCATTGAACATTTTTTGGTGGAATTTTTTTTTTTTTAAATGCTTCATAAGAGCATTCACAAAAAAATGGATGTGATTTTTATGTGAATATTCTTAAAGAAAATATTAGAAGTTTTACTGATAAAAATATAATCACTTTAGATATATTTTTAGTATTTTTTTAGAAATATTTATATTCATTTTTTTAAATAGTGACAAGAATTTTCTTGAGAAATTTGAGAGACTATTTTAAAATAAAACTTTTTTGAGAATTTTTTAAGGAATTATTGGAATTTTCTTCCTGAAGGTTTTGCAAATTTTCAGAAATTCTGGGAATTTTTTTGCTTATTTTTAGGGGATTTGTTTCAGATAAGGAAACAGTATTTTTTGGATAAATGAAGACAGCAGGAGGGTCAATACATCTCAAATTAGGAGAATACATGAAAGCAAAAATCTATTTCTGAGTGAAAAGATGGTATTGTTAGCATGTTTGGCGTATTTTAAGACACCTAAGCTTGACAATCCTGGGGAAAAAATGCTTAAAATAAGTCTTCCCAGCTAATTTAAATATCTCAATATTCTAAATATCATATGTTATTTCAAGAAATCTTACCAAGCCATTTTTCACTTGTTCTATTTGCAGATTTTTTCCGCTTATTTCAAGGTAAAAGTTACTTGAAATAAGCTTTATTTTCTTGTTTTGAGAGGGGCATTTTTTCCAGTGTACTGAGCCTCTTCTGGTTGAAAGGGACCTAATCTCTGTGGCCAGATTCCAAAATCTGGTGGAAAGCCTGAAACCAGAGAAGTGGAGCTGAAGCAGCACATTAACATCCATAGCGATGGAGCTGTTCAACAATCATATGTGGGTGTAACGCAAAGGTGACCACATCCTTCTAGCCATGTAATACACATACGTGTCTATTTGGAGTTGTGTGTCTCTGAATGTGCTCACTTGTGCCTGAATCGCCACAGGTAAAAAGTGACACAGATCAGCACCTCTTTCAGGAGAGCAGTCCGGTCATCTGTGCAAGGTGACTTCCAAGAGCCAGTCATAGATAGCATCACCAGATACCATCTCAGACTTTACTGCTCTGCTGCAGCTACTGAGAGGGCCTTGCATGCATGCACTCAAGAGGGAGGAAAATAGATTACTGGACTGGTCTGAGGCTCATAGTGCTCTGATACCTGCAATCCAGCTGGAGGAGGGCAGATGAAGAACTGATTATAAAGGACATAATGCAGGATTAGGGGGCATGAGAACAGTGCAAAGAAGGATCGAGGCTGAATCAGTAACCAAAGCTAGCAAATATTATTACCAATAGTATGCATTCATACATTATTGAAGAGCTTTTCATTGTTTATTCCTTATTACAGGGACAAGGAGGACATCACCTTTCCCTTGTTATCAAAAAAAATTTGACCTCAGCATTTTAACACGTAAACATCCAATTCTGTGTCTGCCTCACGTAACAAAACAGAGACTCAACCCACAGTTCATGAGACCCTTTTGCATTGATGTTTCAGAGATCCTCAGTGCTCAAAAAGTGAGGCTTCAGCAGGGAGAGTGCAATAAACAGAAGTAGGATTTGGTAGTTAGTGTGCAGTCAAAGACAAAACAGATAAATAAGAGAGCGCCACTCGCAACTGACAGTCGAGCTCAGGGAATAGCCGTGTAAAAGCAGCATTAAATGCTCTGCACTGAAGATGACAAAGAGTCAAACAAGACATCCTAAGACATTTTTCAAACAGTGAGAGGTTGCTGCTGTGTCTTTCCCGTGTTCAATGTAAATATTCCTCCCTTTGATGTGCTTAGCACACAAACACACAAATCTGTCATCTGAGTTGTTGAACTTTTCCAGCTTGTCACGATGTATCTCTCTCTCTCTCTGTGTGTGTGTGTGTGTGTGTGTGTGTGTGTGTGTGTGTGTGTGTGTGTGTGTGTGTGTGTGTGTGTGTGTGTGTGTGTGTGTGTGAACTGAAGATTGTTTGCCAGCATGTTACTTGCAGTTTCAGAAGGTGATAATGTGCTATGGCTGATACCATAAAGTTTGGGCTCACTTAGAAATGTCTTTATTTTTGAAAGGATAGTGTGTTTTTTTTCAATGAAGATAACATAAATGAATCAGAAATACAGTGTAGACATTAGTAGTGTGCTAAATGACTATTCTAGCTGGAAACCACTGATTTTTAATGGAATATCTCCATAGGGGTACAGAGGAACATCTCCAGCAACCATCACTCCTGTGTTCTAATGCTACATTGTGTTAGCTAATGGTGTTGAAAGGCTAACTGATGGTTAGAAAACCCTTTTGCAATGATGTTAGAACATGAATTAGTGTGAGTTTTCATGGAGAATATGAAATTGCCAGGGTGGCCCCAAACTTTTGAACTGTACTAAAATAAAATGTAGGTCAGCATCTACAGCATAAACATACCAGATGTTAAGTCTTTGCCTATAAAAAACAAAAGTCATGCTGGAGTTAAAGTTGGCCACCATCCTCTCACCTTGTGCTCCTGCTGCACTTGGAAAACTCGCTGGAAGTCCCATTCAGTACTGTTTGTGACACACTCTGGATCTTCTTCACTGTGTCCAAACAGCAACTCTTTAACTTGAATTTAATTTTGGGAAGGAAGAAAAGAGCAAACGGAGTCAAATCTTGCAAGGTGCTGCCAAAAAAACTTGTGAACTCATGAAGGAGCACCCACATGACATATTGTGTTCTGGTCATTTGTGCCAAATGTTCTTCCTCAGACACCTCAGGATATCACAGTAGAACTGAGTGTTGGCATTCCAACCCTTGAGGATCATTTCATGAATGTTGCAAAAAACGTGCTCCTGACCCAACGCATCCTCATCGGCAAAGTGCAGCTCTTCCACTGCTGTTTGTTCTCAGGGAAAAAAAGGAATACAGGCAGATTCAAATGAAATCTATTCTCAATGTTCTGGTGAAAATGGTTTGCTAAAATTTGTTAAATTTGTTAAAATATGTAATTTCACATTCTAAGTTTCACCCTTCTGTTATGTTGCAAGTCAAAGAGACCCAGTGAAGAAAAAAAAGAAAAGAAATTGTTAAAAGTATTCTTCTATTTTTCTGTGTTGAACTTTTTCTGCTTGGCTTAAGTGTACACAACATACAAAATGAAAATTGTTCATTTCACATATTCACAAAGACATCCTGAAAAGATGTGTCTGTTTATCATCACTTCATAAAAAAATAAAATGTTCATTAAAATTTGTTAAAAAAACAATAAATCATTGCAATATTTGTTCATTTATTTTCGATTTTGTTTGTAACTATGTACATAAATAGCTATGGGAGTGGGATACTGAGTGACTGATGGTTGAGATGGAGAAGGGGTAGGACTAAATAAGCTTATGCTTCACCCTACTCCTTCTCTCGTGTGTTAGATTATTACTTTTTGCGTTGTTTGTTTTGTTTTGTTTTGTTGTTATTTTCAATATTTTGATTAGTTTTTGTGGCTTTTTTTCCTCACGTGTCCAAAATAAAAAATGTTATTTATTCAATGGCATGTAAAACTAATGTTTTGTTTTTTTAATGTGGGCCTTTTAGTGTAGTATTAAAAAGGTTTTAACATGTTTATTTTTAAATGAAAAACAAGTGAATTATCCTCACTGACCCATGATCTCTGAGAGGTAAAGAACATCACTGAATTTAATATAGATTGGAATGAGCAGTAATGAAGTTAATAATGAGATCTTTATTGGGATTGTTTTGGTTTCTGACACTTTTGGATAATTAAACATGTCCCGGGTCAAACTGACATCATAGCAGCATAGCAGGAGGGTTAAACATTTCTCGTACACACAAATCATAACATAAAATAACAAATAATGAAGTAACAGTATCTGTCACAGCTGTTGCTTTAAAGCACCACTCCAGTTGCTGATTTAACTTCTAAAAACTCATCTTTATCAATTGAAGCAACATATTTAGAAGTTGTTTCATGAAAATAAACTCCTCCTGCCTTAAGATGGTTATAAAGGAAATCGACACTTGTTTTTTCTTACATTAGACGTGCCTGAGATATTAACCTAATGCACTGTATCCAAATATAAGTGAAAATAATTACTCCGCCAAGCAATGCAGGAGAGTAATGTGATGGTTGGTGTACATTTCTCTGTCTGTTAGCAACGTAACTCAAAAATGGAATAATGACTTTTGATGAAATTTTCAGTGAAGTTCAGTGATGACACAAGAGCCAAGCGATTAGATTTTGACAGTGATGCGACCTATAGTGGGGATCCATGGGTTTGTTAAAGATATCTGTATCACTTCGAGATGCTGCACGGCGTCACTTTAACTATGACAATAAGTGAACACTACATCAGCTGCCTGCTGCCGATCACATGATTGCGATTCTACTACAAATCCACCACTGCGGACTTATCAGGACTTATCCCTTGGAAATCAAACAAGGAACAATTGAATGAATTGTGGGGGTGTTTCCAAGTCCTCTTTATTCCTGCCACCCACTACATATTTAGGTTACACCACAAGATAATTTTTTTAAAGATTTCATCCGTCTGAAATGATACAACAGCTGAACAGCCTTAGAGGAGTACTGTGCTCTCTGAGTGCTTTTCTAATTAATGAATGGGATTCTTGCTGCCATATTAACAGTGACTCTGTGACTTATTATCTTCCAGACACCCATATTTGTACTGTATAGTCCATCATTAGCATAAAATGTATAGGATGTCACTAGGTTGCTACAGTAGCTTGCTGTGTACTAATGGGAAGTAGAACCGCCTGCAATGAAAAATTTGCTTTGTGTTCTCAGTATAACATCTGTTCCAGTTAACCTTCCTATAACCTTTCAGTGTAACCTTTACTCCAGTTAACTCCTGAAGTTTTACTTCTAGGTGTAGCTTCTGCTTTCTGTCTGCTGAAGATAAGATCATTATGACCCCAGATGTAGCGGTTCCACATCGACAATTGCAAAAGCAGGAACTTCACCAGACATGTAAACCATAACTCAGACTCGGCACCATTACCTGTGTAAGGTGTCAGAACAACATGTCTTAAGTGTAACCTGGCCGGCAACAGCAGGAGTTTGACGTCAGTCACATTTTTGCATAAGAGAACTTCTGTACCCTGTATCAGATGGAGAACCTCACCAACAGCCTACGAGCTGTGTGTTCGGCCTTCTTCCTCTTGCAAGATAATATAAGACTCAAAGACAGATCCAGTCTGATTGAAGCTCACCTTCAACCTTGTTAAAAAAAAAAAATCACAACAAACATTATTGGGAATCCACATTCACAGTAAGACCCTGGCCATGGAGAAGTTGAAACGAAAGCAGCTGGACTAACTCTTCACTAGGATGACTGATTGACAGCAGAAACGTACTGGATACAAACAGTTTTCCTAAGCTAAGGTGGAAGAAAATCTGTATGTCTTTTTTGTTTTGTTTTGTTTTGTTTTGTTTTGTTGCATGGATTTATTGATTTTATTGACTCCCTTCATTCTGCACTTCAGAATTCGGGAGAAAGTGAAACAAGAAAGTGCACAGCAACACCAGGAGCCTGATCAGCTATTACAGATACCATTTGAGAGTTCACCACGTACATGTATAAACAGCAACGTATTCGTGTGGAGTCTGTGGAGATTACGCTTCTATATGCACACCAGAGGCAAATATAGATGCTGAGCATAAAAAATGTGGATGATCTCCTGGTGACGCACATGTCTCAGACTCAGTGTGAATGATCCGTTTGGTAGGATGGAAGTCTGATCTGTTCCGTGAGATGGATGAGTGACAGCTGTGAAAAATGTCTTCTCTGTCGATGCATTGACTTTGACTGTGAAAAGGGAAGCATATTATGCAGTGGAAAATGCAAAGTGTGTGCAGTGAGAGACAAAACATCTCATCATTACGACTGCAAATAAATTAATGCGTGCATACACACATAATTGGTATTCTGCTCGTATTTTCAGCTGTGGTGGGTGGTCAGATTGCAGCGATTACCTCACCGCGACAAGGTGGCACCGAGCACTACATGCGCTTGAGTGGGTGGGAGTCAGTGTGTGTGTTGTGTGTGTTTTTCAAGGTGAGAAGGAGAGAAGTAGCCAGGTAATTTGTGTATTGAGTTGCTAAGTGAAAACCTCAAGCAGTTTACTTCATGAAGCAGGTCGACGGCTTTTATTTGAAATGGAAATGGGATTGCACGTTGTTATTTCATATCCTGTTGTACGTCTCTAGGAGCTGATGCAAATTGTTCCCTTTTTTTTAAAAAAAAAGGATATATAGAATTTTAATGTTACTTCATCGTGCAGAGGCCTGTTCTGGGTTATGTTTTTGATAGAGCTGCTTGGTATCGCCCCCCTGTTCTTGGTTATATAAGCATATAGCTTATTTATTATTTAGTTCTAGTCAAAGTGAATAGTAATTAGCCATGACCCTGTTTGTTGCTGCATCTGGGGCCTGTTAAATTGATGCTGTGGAATAACTCTGGGACCAAAGCGAGCTCAGTTCAAACCTGTTCATTTATTCATGTCAGGCTCATCAGCAGCGCACTTTTAAATGAGTTTTGTTGCCAAGGTTGCTCACTTCTTTTTCCATATACAAGGGTATTCATGTAAAACTGAGATTTGATGGTGATGGCAATGGTTGTGAGAAGAGAAGGCGGCTGTGAGATACTATCAGCATTATCCTCGGCACAAGATTACAAGCTGTAATTTTTTTATTCACACGAGATTATTAACAATGCCTCGAGGTCCATCAGATACCGTTGAACAAGCCAGAACTGAAAATGAGGCTGACATGATACTGTAGAGGGCTATTTACGGAATGACAGGAGCCTGTAAATAGCTTCAAATTATGCGTCTCATTATTCATCTCATAACACAACCGCTACTTTCACCAGCAACTACAAAAGTCTAACAGGATGTTGGAAGTGCTGGTAAAGAAAAATCAGAGCAACATTAAATCACATCCCTGGTCTTTGATGTAAAATCTTCAAGAAGATTCTGGAGAGCCGATTCTGACGGGGGATGCGTTTTTTTTGTTGTTGTTTTTTTGCATCGCTCGAAGCATATATTTGTCATAGTTTAATTATTTGCCATACAACACGCACACAAGGGTAGTGAAGGTTATGAAAAAGGCAATCAAGTATGCCAAATGAATATACTCCAGCAACTATGCTCCAGGGGATAATACATATTTATTCAAAATTATTCATGTTTATGAGCCACAAAGATTCTCATGACTTCCAGAGTGGAAGAAGACACACACTATTTATGCATTTTAATGTTCCATTGTGATTACAAAATCTTAGAGTTCAAGTAATAGCTGCCTGCAAGTGTTTAAATATTGGCAAAGCTATTCAGGCCACAGGGAATGTGTTTAGAGACGAAGCACTTTCTAAGGATTGACATTAATGAGAAACTACTAACAAACCCTGCACAAGCGGAATACAACATAATGACCTTATAAAAAATGCAAAGCAACCTGGTCAGACGGGGGTCTGCTTCTTAAAATCAATAACCACTGATTAATTTCCTGTGCGTGCTCAGACATGTCTATGTGTAGATATTCCAGTTCTGCTCACCTTTTCTCTCCATCAGGCTTTTTACCAGAAATGGACTCTGGTATTGGATGATTCTGAAAAACTTCATCCAGTTCAGACATTTTTACTTATTTATTTCCAATATCTGTGCAACAACATTATGGTTAAAAGCAGAACTGTTTGATTTCGCGTATGAAGGTTTAAAAAAAAGTTGCATGAAGCCTTTTATGCCTCCAGAGAACATCAGATCGAGCTGAAAATTACATTGAATATGTAAAATGAAATGAAAAGGTCTTGGGGTGGAGAGTTAGAAAAAGAGAGCTTACCAGAACACCAAGCTCTGCTAAATTCACCACGGTTATCATTTTACATACCCAAAGTTCCAGCTGAACTGTTGGTGACTGAGTAGCATTGTGGATAAAACAGATTTTGGGAGAAAGAAAAAAGTGAATAAAACAACAACTTAGAGGCTGCTGCTTGGTTATCTGTTCTACCTCCAACAATGTTGAATAGGCGCAATGCTAAATGTGTAGAGTATTCTTCTGAAGTCAGAGACAGAACTAACCAACGAGAATATCTGTCAAGTAACTGTCAGAAAGACAAAAGTGTAAACTGGAAAATCAATCAGTTTATAATAACTCATCATTTAGAATAGAAATATAGCTGCAAACATAAATATATAGAAGATATACACTAACCGCCAAAAGTCAGTCACTCAGAAACTGGGAGAAACTCTGACAGGAAGAGGTCTGGAAGACCCAAAGCCATAACAGAATCAAAAGACAAGTTTCTCAACACCTCGGTAATAGTCAACTCACATAATAACAGCTTCAAGCACAGCTTAATAGTGGTCATAGTCTCATAGTCATAGTGGTCATAGTCTCATAGTCTCAGTTTCAACTGTGAAGAGAAGACTTGGAGTTGCAGATTTGACAGGTGGAGTTGCAGCAAGAAAGCCATTGCTAAGATGTCAGAAGGGGAAAAAAAAGAGGTTTGCCAGGGACATGAAACACCACCAATGGAGTACTAAAGACTGGAAGAAGGTATTATGGACTGATGAATCAAAAATTTAAATCTTTAGTTCATCACGCAGGACTTTTGCACGCTGTCAAGTAGGAGAAAGGATGGTTCCTCAGTGTGGAACATCAATTGTCAAACATGGAGGAAGAAGTGTGATTATCTGGGGGTGTTTTGCTGGATCCAGGGTTGGTGACTTGAACAGAGTGAAGAACCCTGAGCCAAAACAGCTACCACAGCATTCTGCAGCACCATGATATGCTCCAAGTTGATCAGGGGTCCATCCTACAGCAAGATAATGACCCAAAACATAAGCTATGCCAGAACTACCTTAGTAAAAAAGAACAAGATGGTAAACCTGAAAACATGGAGTGAGCAGCACAGTCTCCAGAATTAAACCCCATGGAGCTGGTTTGGGATGAACTGGACAGAAGAGTGAAAGCAAAGAAACCTACAAGAGCCACACATTTATGGGATATTCTGCAACACAGTTGGGAAGAACTTTCTAAGGAATATTTGATTTCCATTGTGGGAAGAATGCCATGAGTGTGTTCAGCTGTTATATCTGTCAAAGGTGGCTACTTTGAGGAGTCAAAAGCTTAGAATACGTTTTGGTTTCTATATGGATTTTTTAAAACTTCATTTGTTTATTTGTTCTGCGCTTTCATTTCAGAGAACAAAAAGACATTAACATGCATAATTTCCAACTTTTAACAAAAATGGAAAAATTGGGGTGTTCTAAAACTTTTGACTGGTAGTGTGTATCTATAAACCTGCCTGTCCCCTGTCTCCATACAAAGTCTTACTGTTTTCCTCTTTAAATTCCTCTGCACTGTGCTTTAGAGGAGCTCAGTGAGGAAAATATTAAATGCAATTCAAAAGACCATGAGATGGACTGTTTGCTAAAATTTGTGCACGCAAATTAGAAAACAAAGAAGTCTACAGAATTGAAAAAAACAAAGGATTATATGTAGTGACAGAGGAAAAAGAGGCTCTGTAATCTTCAGCAACATATTTCCACATAAAACGTATTTTCCAAGCATTCATTCTGCTCACTGTGATCTCTGCTCCTAGTGAGTGAAACAATATAAATATAGACCATTGTTTGCATCACAAAGTCAATTCTAGATGTAAACACTGTTTCTGTGGGGAATTCCATTCAAGCACAATATAGCATCAGTAT
This sequence comes from Acanthochromis polyacanthus, assembly GCF_021347895.1. Taxonomy (NCBI): domain Eukaryota; kingdom Metazoa; phylum Chordata; class Actinopteri; family Pomacentridae; genus Acanthochromis; species Acanthochromis polyacanthus. The sequence continues at coordinate 15,034,267 of NC_067116.1, forward strand.
AATTCAGTGGTAGGATCAAAAGATGAAAATATGATGCTCCGCCTTTAATTTAGCTGTCAATAAGTTGTTTACATAGGTAGTGTCTACAGATACGGACCCGTACCCGTAGCCTGTGGCCTATGGATACGGCACTTTCCATTTGCCAGACAGATACGGACCCGTACGCGAGTCTCGCGAGTCAAGAAGCTGCTCACCACTGCAAACTGTTGAAAGGTAAGCAAAGGTTAGGATTAGCGTTAGTGTTAGGGTCAGGTTTATGGTCCGTACCTGTAGTACCGATGCTACGGGTCCGTACAGGTAGTGTCTACCAGGAGTCACGTGACCACATCTCGCGTATCTGATTGGCAAATGGAAAGTGCCGTATCTGTAGGCCACAGGCTATGGGTATGGGTCCGTACCTCTATCAACAACCATTTACATAAGCCCAGTTTTAGATTGCAAACTGAAGATTACTGGATGCTGCATGAACATGTCACACTTTCCACATTCTTACTCTCTGCTTACCTTTGCTGGGACACTCTTTTCTGCTTGGACACTAAACATCTGTGCTGCATGTAAATGTTAAGCTTCGATACTGTACTCTTCAGACTGGTCACTGCTCCTGTCCTCCTCCTCCTAGTTCGCCCCTTGACTCTGCTGCTTGCCACAGTTGTTTTGGTACATGTGTTTTAAATGCCTATGAACCTCTGCTCCACTCGTTGTGCTGTGCAAAGGCACTATAGTCTTGACATTCTGTTGATCTTCACAACAAGAGAAAGAACAAGCACAAGAATCTCCACAGGGAGGTCAGAGGTCGGGCTCAGCTGCAGAACATGAAAATTCAGTACAGTAGCTTGCTCAAGGGCACTTCAGTAAGGAGGATGCTTGCCTTCACAGAGGACTGAACCAGCTCCTCTGTCCTTCTGTCTGTCTCCTCATTTCCATACTCTGTTGCCTGATACTGGCATTGCTGCTCTGTTTCAAGAAACTTCAAATGTCTGAAGTGAAGGACACACATTCGAAAACACATCTGCCGAAACCGATCATGTTCTTCAATACAAGTGAATAATATATTACCGGTTATTTGTCCTTGATATTTTAGCGCAGTTTAATGAGGTGCCAACTGCTTCTCAGATTAGTAACTTGCCTTTCTGCATTTATTTTCAGCCAAACTGCTCTCTCATAAGTACAGGCATGAAATGAAAAAAGCAAAGACAGAGCAGCCACCACATGGGTAAACAGCTCCACCATGCCTCACTGCCTTGCTATATAAACCGCATCATGTCATGATTTTCATACTAATGAGAGACAATTAGTCCAGAGAAACAGTGAGACACTCCTCCATGTGTCAAACACAACATTCTCTGTTTAATGTGGACTCATTTGTTCTGCACCCAGGGCTTATTACTGGATGGATGGCTCTGGTCATGAGTGTTGACTCAGCACCATGGTAAGAGAATTTAATTGCAAAGCACTGTCTGCATCATGTGGCAGCCCAACTGTGCAAGTCTCCGTTACGTATTGTCAATATGCCAACATCGGGTCCATTGAGTGTATTTTGAAAAGTGAAACTCCCCAAGTGTTTATTGTGAATTGTCCTGACAGGCATGTCAGATCATCAGGAGTTATTCAAACACTGTCAGATTTAAAATATAAAGGAAGGCAAGAAATATGTGAATTCTTCATTTGTTGCCCACTTTACATGAATGGAAATCAGATATTGTGTCTTGATAAAGTACATTCAAGGTCATTCATGGATTACCTAACAGGAAGGCCACAGTTTGTCAGGGTGGGGAGCTGTGTTTCTGGGACATTAATGAGTAGTACTGGGGCTCCACAAGGAACAGTCCTGGCTCCATTCATGTCCACACTGTATGCATCAGACTTCAAATACAGCACTGAGTCCTGCCACATTCAGAAATACTCTGATGACACTGCTATCTTGGCATGTATCAGAAATCGACATGAAAATGAATAAAGGTATCTGAGAAGTGCCTTCAGTGACTGGAGTCACAAAAAGTGCCTGCTACTCAACACCTCACAGACAAAGGAAATGATCATAGATTTCTGCAGATCCAAACCCCCTCCTGAGCTCGTGAACACTTGTGACGTGGACATCGAGGTGATGGCATTGTATAAATTTTTAGGTGTACACTTGGATAATAAGTTGGACTGGTCTAAAACCATAGACTTCATCGACAAAAAGGGGCAGAGCTGCCTCTTTTGCCTCAGAAGACTCCAATCACTAGACATCTGCAGTAAGATGCTGCAGATGTTTTATCAGTCTATGGTGGCAAGTGTTCTGTTTTATGCTGCAGTCTGCTGGGGAGGCGATATAAAACACATGGATGCAAGGCGTATGAACAAACTCATCTAAAAAGCTGGCTCTGTGGTTGGAATCAAATTAAACTCATTGGAGAATGAGGTGGAGAGACATGCACTGAACAAGATGGAAGCCATTCTCAGAAACATGGATCATCCACTTCATATCTCCCTCAATGAGCAAAGAAACATCGGTGGTGGACAGTTCCAATCCCTGCACTGCAGCACAGAAAGATTTAGAAAATCCTTCATACCATCAGCAATTAGATTGTATAATTCTAAAGTAAAGAGATGAGATTCCCAAATGATTGAATTTCCCACTGAAGATAAATAAAGTTCTTGCATTGTATTTGTATTGTATTCTTCAACGAGAAAAGCACTCAGAGAGCGCAGTACTCCACCAAGGCTGCTCAGTCATTGTATCATTTGCGACGGATGAAATCATGAAAAAATTTGTGGCAGAAATCACAACACCATAGAATGTGGCCATTTAATATAGATGTACTCACAAACAAAATGACCTTGCACTGACCACAGACGTGTGTTATGCATGCGTACGTTATGTATGGATACTGAATCGCGTGACCTAAATTTCTAGCAGACGGCAGGAATTATTGGGACTCGGAAACAACCCCACACTTTAATGAAATGTTCCTTGTATCATTTTCGATTTGATTAGTCCCAATAAGTCAGCAGCAATCAATTTATAGTGGGATCACAATCATGTAATCACTTGTTGTCATAGTTACAGTGATGCAGTGCTGCTATCTCACAATACACAGAAATCTTTAACAAACCTGTAGATCCAGACTGATAAGCTGAATCACTACCAAAATCTAATCACTTGGTATTTGTGTCATTTCTGACCTTTCCTGAAAATTTCCTCTGAAGCTGTTTTCCTTTTTTGAGCAATGTTGCTAACAGACAGACAGACAGATGCCGATCGTCATATAAGTCTGCCGAGGCTCCGCCTCCCTGGTGGAGTAGCGAGGGTCAATAAGTTGCCATGAGGAAATAACTACTTCTTGAGAATTATTGTCTACAGTGTGAGACATTATAAAGGTATCACACTGTAATAAATTGCCAAAATAAAAATTAAATTCTGGTAAAATTTTCCAAAATATGGCTACAAATATAAAATTTGAAGCTTATTTGGAGACAAAAAAAAATTATAAAAAGTGACACTAAACACTTTTTAGAAAAGCATGATCACAAAGCTCAGTTTAGAGCAGCGACTTGATTTATTCACCACTGAACACTGCAATAGGACAAATTGTTTTCAATTATTTTCTCATTGAAATTTTTCTCTCTTTGTTTCTAAAATATACTTAATAGAATACAGATTGTCATACATTGCAGCCTTTGAATAAATTACATTTTAGACAGTCTTAATGTCATCCCACATCAAAATCTGAAAATATTTTTGACTTATTTTGTCTCAGTTTGACAAAAAAAAAAAGTTATGTGGAGTCGTTGGTAGGAATCAAAAATGCTGTACATGGATGTGTGTGGATGTGTGGAAAGACATTAGAATAGGATTTTAAAGATATATATTTATTTATTAATTAATGATGTTTTACACTAATTTAACAGTAAAAGAGACAGATGTAGTGGCAACACCTCATGGATACACACAAGTAACTGCAAAGTTATTAAGATCAGAAGCTACCAAAGTAAAACAACAAAGTAAGTGAACTGAACAATTAAATCCCATTATACAGTCATTTCTTCACAGTTCTTTCTAATTAAAGCACCATTTAATAGATTTTGTGAACAAGGGCCAGCAAAAAATAAATAAAAATAAAAAATGGAAACACAACTGTGATAAATTACTACATTATGAAGTTGAGCATTTGAATATTCAACAGACACAAAGCAAGATTAGTTATAATTTGGAGCTGCTGAAAAATGCGAGTCCAATATCCTCTGAAAAATGACTTTATAATTGAACTAAACTGCATTTTCAGTTACATTTTGAGGGAAATATATTTTCTGATGGATTTTGTCATATATCACAAACGCATTTCAAATCAACTTATTTTATTAATTTATTTTATTGCTTTACTGTCACTCCTGTTCAGCCATCTAATCACATGCTACATGGGTCAGGATTTGTGACCTTGGTAATGCATAAAGTGGAGGAGACGCTTCAGACATGTTGCGAAAGAGTCATATTTTACTCAGACTGTGCTTTTTTTCTAAATCTAACTGTGTACTGTTGGTGCCTAAACCTCAAACCAAACAGCATTCTCCTTTTCTGAATGCCGTGGCTGTTTGACACTGGGAAAGATTCCTACCAGTCCTATCTTTTGGTGAGAAAGCATAAATGAGAAGAAGGTTCTGTGGTACAGGTCTCTAATTTTAGCAACAGGGTTGCAGCTGCTGCTTGAAGTGACACTGAGCAAGGAGACTGAAAGGCTGCCCGCCATGAAACTGAAACAATTAGCCGAAAGGTGTTAAACATCTCTGTAAAGGTGAGGGTTTGCACTTTGTCAGCCTGCTTTCACATTCCATCCTCAAGTGTTTGCTGTGATTTGCATTTCAGAAGTTTCAGTCAGACTCCCACAAACTGTCTAACTTGCAAAGTTACATTTATTAACACAACATTTTGGTGCTGGACCTTCATCAAACTATTTGCCTCATGAAGACAAACTAATTTTTTTTAGAAAACGTGAGCACCAAAAAGGATGTTTTTTGTGATTTTGGAGTGGACGCAGAATCGTATACTGTACGCATTGTTCTCCACAGCAAGAAAAGTACTCAGAGACCGCAGTACTATGCTAAAGCTCAGTCGTATCTTTTCTGATGGATGAAATCTTCAACAGTTTTTTGGCAAAAATCATGGCAATAGAGAATGTGGCTATTTAACATAGATGTACCCACAAACAAAATGACCCTACGCTGAGCACAGGCATGTGTTATGCATGAGTACGTCATGTTACCGAAATGGGTGACCTAAATATGTAGCAGACGGCAGGAATTGATGGGATCTGGAAACACTGTCACAATAGAATCAATTGTTTGTTCAATTGTTCCTTGTATCCTTTCTGACGGATAAGTCCCAATAAGACCGCAGTGGTGGATTTGTCGTAGGATCACAATCATGTGATTGCCAGCAGCTGATGTAGTGTTCACTTGTTGCCGTAGTAACAGTTTAATCATAGTTACATGTCGCAATGATACAGAAATCTTTAACAAATCCGTGGATCCAGACTATAAGCTGCATCACTGCCGAAATCTAATCACTAATCAATCCTTGTGTCATTTCTGAGCTTCCCTGAAATTTTCATCCAAATCTGTTAGTCCTAGTTTGAGTAATGTTGCGAAAAGACAGACAGACAAACAGAAAAACCAACGGCAATCGTCAAATAACTCGGCTCTTCCTCCTTAGTCGAGTAATTATCATCGGAACACACATGAAGGAAAATCTTTGAAAAATCATGCTCATCCCTCCGTAGAGTTCCAGGAACTTTGGATGCAATTGTGCATTGAACTGAGAGTACAGCACAAATTATACCCTGACTTTTCCTTTAGTTTTTCATCCACTGTAATATTTCAAATATATATGCATTTGTGGCCTGTACGGATGCTGTAGTAACTCGTGGTGGGAGTTTAAAGTAAGCTGAATCACCAACAACGAGGCCAATGTCTGTAAATGTGCCCACACTACGCACACGCTGGTCTGTGCTGGAGCCTCCATCTGATGCTGCTTGATAGGCCTCTGTGGTACAGTATGTGTCACAGAAGCGACACAGTCACAGCTCCGAACAGCAAGCTCACTGGTGACTAACCTGATTCCATCTGACAGCTTTCACATAATCTCCACATCATCCTCAAATATGAAAAAAAAAAAAAAAAAAAAAAGATGCCGTGAAATTGGAAGCTGTGAATGAATGGAGAGCAGTTCTCAGAGTCGGTTCTTGTGGTGGTTTGGAAGGCGTTACATGAATTTAACTAACATAAAAGTGACTTTGTTTTCTGAGGGTAACAGTTGTGATTAATGACATTATGCAATTTTCTGTTGTCTTTTTACTTGAAAGGGATGATTAATGTTCCAATTTCAAAGGAAATATATTAGTTATTCTACTGCTAATGTCGCATATCTGTGCATATTTAAGAATTGTATTCCTTCTTTTTGGATGCTAGAGTTTAGAGGCCTTCTTTAGCGCCAGTACTGTATCATTTTCACATAATTGCTTTTCTTTGTTATGACATTTTTGAAATGACAGACCTGTTCTCTTCTGCTATCAAGCAAAATTACTGTTTATCACAACTGCGGTTTTATTTTTGTAGCTCCTGCCATTGGATCTATCAGTTATGATAACATAGTGGTCACCAAAGTAAGTTCTTAGATCTCCGAATGCGGCAACAACAAATCTAAAAATAGCTGCAACTGGGCAACAAACACGAGCAGACACACATTTAGACGTGCTGTCAAAAAAGCTGATGGTTTTAACTGGTTTACTTACCTGTTTATGCAGAGCTACAACCAAAAGTTAAGGCATCAGCAATGTGTTATAACAAATAAGAAAAAAATAACTGATTATGTAGCATATATAATATTAAACTATGCCTTCTATTAGTATAAATTTACAACAAATATGTTCTGACAGAAATATAATGCCAATGCAATTTCCTTTTCTTGTCAACCTGATGAGAAAACACTTTTAATAAACAAATCTGGCCATGTAATTATTTTCTTTGCTCCTCCACTATAATCACCAGATGACTAATACCAGAACATCTACTTGTGAATTTTTTAATTATTTGTAATTTCAAATTCAGTTATTTATTAATTTCACAGTTGCTTCAGACTATCTGATTACAAACTGAAGCCATCAAATATATTTGAAAATGCATAAATAAACAAACAGTAAAAAAAAAGCAACAGATTTTATTCAATGAATTAATGTAGAAGAAAAACATTATGTACATTCTAGACAAATTTTGCAGAACAATTTGTTGTTACTCCGCCAAGAAATGCGACAGAGTTATGTAACGATCAATGTGCGTTTGTTTGTCTGTCTGTCTGTTAGCAACATCACTCAAAAACGGAAAAACGGCTTTGGATGAAATTTTCAGGGAAGGTCAGAAATGACACTAGAACCAAGGGATTAGATTTTGGCAGTGATGCAGCTTACAGTCTGGATTCATGGATTTGTTAAAGATTCCAGTATTATAGCAAGATAGGAATACACAGTCACTGTAACTATGACAACAAGTGAACACTACATCAGTTGCCAGCTGCCAATCACTTGATTGCAATCCTACTACAAATATACTGCTGCAGAGATATTGGGATTTATCCGTCAGAAATGATACAAGGAAGAACTGACTAAACTGTGGGGTGTTTCCTCTATCAATTCTTGCTACATATTTAGGCCACGCAATTCAGTACCCGTACGTAACCTAAACATGCAGAAGACACACCTGTGCTCAGCGCAAGCTCATTTTGTTTGTGGGTCCATCTATATTAAATGGCCACGTTCTATGTTGCCGTGATTTATGCCATGAATTTTTCAAGATTTCGTCCATCAGAAATGATACGACTGAGCAGCCTTAGCAAAGTAGTGCACTCTCTGAGTGATTTTCTTGTTTTAATTATGCTTCTGGTAAGCTTTTGCTGCTAGTTTTATTACTGCTGCAGGCTATTTCATTAACCTGCAGATAGAATAGGTCAAATATCCACATTTTACGAGACAGATGAGTTGGAATTAGGTACATAATAATCACCTTCAAGACTTCTACAATTACGCAGTTCCGCCAGATCCACTTCACCAGATCCTGGTGTCTGGTCTGCTTTGGCCTCCGTCGCCAGCTTTTCATCTCATCTGCCCAGTGATCTCCTACCAGCTCGTCTACTCCCCAGATTCCACGCTGGACCTGCTCAGCTTTGGTTCCCCTACTCTGGACTTTCTACTTGGCTCAGTCATAGTTTCACCCCCATCAGCACAACCAGACACCAGTCCAGTTCTCCATGCATTCAGTCCACTTCACTCTGCTCATCCCCAGCTTCAAGCCTGCCATAAATATACATCTTTTCTCTCACCAATCCTATCTGATGTTATTGTAGCTTGCTTGCCAAAAGATATCTGAACAGTAGGCATTGCTGGGCGGGGTATGGATGTTTAGTGCAGCATTATTCAGCGGGCTCCATGGTGGGTAAAAACGAAACCTCTGTGCTTGAAGATATAAATTATGAGAGTTTCTTTTCTTTATAATCTCACACCTACCATAATTCACTATATGATTAATCAACCAATTTTGGGTAAATCTGTGAACTGAGAGATGTAGGGGTTTTATTTTACGAGTTAAATGCTTCTGAAAACTCCAAGAAGGTCAAATTGATCCCTTGGTGGTCCTAGTGTTAGGTAGTAGGCAGGAGGCAGTGAGTATGGAAATGTATTTTCTAGCAGACAGAATTCAAGCCAAGCCACTTGGGTGTGCAAAGAAAAGCCAGTGAAGAAATGATTTCAACCTGCATTCTCTGTAACAGCCAACATGAGGAGTCTGACTGTATAGAAGTCTAAAGGAAAATTATTCTACTTCTGACTTCATTTATTATCTCAGTAAACAATCTCCTAGTGTCTTTGAGGTCTCAATCACAAGCTTTAAGTTGTCCTTAGCGCAAAATGATGCTATTTTAATAAAATAGGGCTCTCTTGAGAGTGACTAGTATCTACCTTGCAGATCTGCATCATCTCCCTTAGTTCAGTTCCGCTGATTGACAGTTGCGTTCAGTTTTGAAAAACAAAAATGACCCAAACTTTAGTCTTTGTCTGATAGTCCATAAACCAATGGGTGTTGTGGCCACATTCATTTTTTTATATACAGTCCAAGACTACACCCTCCAACTGTTTTCCACAGTCTGACTCAGCTTGAGCTTGCCTCTGAGTCATCTTTTAAACACAGATGGACACTTAAAATCAGAACAAATAGAAGAAATTTGAGTTTAATGATTATCATATGTGGACGGCGCTCGACAACATGTGTGTCCTCTGTGTTACTCCTTACCATGACGGCCATTACTGAAATGAAGTGAAGCAGCAGGTAGGAGGACAAAACCATGGAGTTCTCCTTCACTAATAGAGCTACTGGTGACACAACAAACAGCCTTCAAAGACATCACTGAACAAGAATATTACAGATCATCTCTTGTGATGTGGATGATTGTCACAGAATAATGAGTACAAATCAAATAGGGGGCAGATGACACCCCCCGGATTGTGTTTTTCATCATCACTCATTAGCACCTAGACCTTGCACCATTTCAGTACGCAGACTCAGAACCTCACTAAGTCTGTATACAGAACAGTCAGAGGAAATTTCTAATTTGCCAGTTTTATTAATGCTTTGCAACCACTCAGTCTATCTCTCTTGCCAATGTGATGGTATTGTGTTGCTATTTAAGAAGTCAGGGCATTGTGATCTGTTTCCAGGGACTGCGGTTGTTGTTTTTCCCATTTTTTTTCTGGTAATTAAATTTCTTTCTGCAAACCCTTTATCAACTGCTCTAGTATTTGCGGTTTATCTGTCACTCTAATGAGGCTGTTTTTTTTTTTTTGCCTCCCTCGGGGTGTATGAAAGAATTTAAATCTATCAAATTATGCAATCCAACTGCACATAGAAAACTAATGAAAACAAGGCAGTGGGAAATTAATTTGAAGTGATTTGAAAGAAAAGTCTGTAGCAGGAAACTCAGAGGCGAAATGGGAGTAGTCTCATTCAGTGGGAAGAAACATGACTGAGCCCTTTAGAAAATCTTTGAAACAGTTGCCTCTCTGCACCGACTGTAGGTTTTTCCCAACAGAGCTGTAAAAGTTATCTTTGAATACTAATATCATATGTGCTTCAAAGGATCAGTGTTCATGTTATGACTGCAGGGATGCACATGGACTTTATAGCCCACTGTTCCCCCATTTACTGTCCCCCTTCAGTCTTTTTAAAATCATTATGATTTGATTAATACTTCGTACTCTGCATGCCTTCTGCATGGACTGCTCATCAAAGAACTTGGTAATATGCATATATCAGATATTAGCCCTCTACAGGCAGGGCAGAGGGAGATCAGACAGTTATCAGAGGGGTCTTTTCTTGGTAATTCTCGACTTGTAAAATCTCTGTGATCCCCTCAAGCACCACCACATGGAAAGACAATGTAAAGAATATGTTGCATTCAGTAAAGGAGATAAAAAGATGTTACAACTCTCTCGAGGATAATTTAGACACCTAGTGCATCAGTGAAAGGCTCAGATATCTGGATTCATCACCATCATCATTATCTCTCCCACATGCTCTGTACTACCCATACCCTTGCATTCATGTCAGCAATTTTGCCTCTGACTTTTTTTTTGACTGACATTGCCGTCACATGGCTCAAATATTTCCTATACCATGAAAGAAAATAAGACATATTTTAATACTTCGAAGTTTGAGTAGGCTAAATCTAAAGTTCAATCAACAATCCGCCTCCATATTTCCGTCAAAATGCCTAATTAATGTATTTCGATGTAGCGTGGGTGGCCTATTCAAACTACTTCATTTTTATAAGGAAATGTATGTTGTTAATTAGCGGGCAGGGGGATTATTCTTTCATGAGTTGTTTTAATTACATTGTGTATGCTCTCATTTTATCAGTGGGGAAACAAGGAAAAACATGCAAAACAAATTTGAGGAAGATTAAAAGGCATTCAGTGAGGAAGGTGCATCTGTGGCAAAGTGGTTGGATATTTTTAGCGTGCGGAGTGTGAGCAACATCAGCATAAATCTGCATGCTTGTTCAAAAATTAGCGTTCAGGTAAATAGCACAAGCTAAAAGAAATTCCACCACAACCAGAGAATGCACTTTGGCTGCTCTGCTCTGTTTCATTACTGGCATTGTCTGTTAACTCATTGTCTTTATCACATTGATTAAGCTTTTGACTCCATACCCTACCTGAACTGAAGAATCAACCTGGATCTCACTTTGTATTATGTGACTGCCCTGTTTATAGTGAAGTTAAACACCTTTGTTACTCAAGGACACAAGCACAGTTACACTGGTGTACGTGGTGAAATCCATTATTGCAGAGAATTCTCATTGTTATTTTACAGCAATGTACTCCTGGACTATTCATCTGTTGTTAGAGAGTTACTACACAAAGGAAAAGCAAACAGGAATGCATTCATCACTGAGGGAAGAGGTTGGAAAACAGGGGCCGCACACCTGCAGTGCTCTAAGTAGGCACATATGCACACAATTCATGAAGCATAAGCGACATATCTGCCTGCTTTCGCCAGATAGCACATACACACAACATGGGTAGTCTTTAAATTGGTCGGTGAATGCCACAAATATACTGAATATAGATCGGAGCAGTCTGTAGGTATCATTTACTGTTGTGATTTTCTTTGTGTCATCTGTATCTTGTCAACAAATAATAGCACAATAAGCCTTGATTGCTCTGACAGATCCATGTAGTGTTTAAGGTGATGCTTTTAACTCTGGCAAATGTTTCCCTTCCATTTAGGAGACATTCTCTTCCCTCGTGTCCGTCATCACCTCTCACCAGCTTGTGGCCGGGCTGCAGGAATCTCAAAAACTCACTCAAAAACTTCCCCTGCCTACACTCTGCTCTGAGCAGCTGCATGTTGATGAGCAAAGACAGATGAGTTGTCACTCAACATCTGCTACAGGCACGAGTACCGGACTGCCTGTGTCTTGACAGTCACTGAAACGTGACTGGACAGTAACATTGCATGCAGTGAGGTGGAATTTACCAGTTTCTTGGGGTTTAGGACTGATCAATACCCTCACATCACTGGAAAGCCTTGTAGAGGTGGTGTCTGCTTATCAGGGACGAGGGGTGTCACTCATCAGTGGTCAGAGAACACCAGCTATCCCTCAAGTTTCCTCAAAGTGATGCACACTACCTTTCAAAAAATGAGGTCACTTAGAAATGTCCTTATTTTTGGAAGAAACACATTTTTTTTTCAATGAAGACAACATTACATTAATCAGAAATACAGTCTAAACATTGTTAATGTGGTAAATGACTATTCTAGCTGGAAACGGCTAATTTTTAATGGAATATCTACATAGAGGTAGAGAGGAACATTTCCAGCAACCATCACTCCTGTGTTCTAATGCTACATTGTGTTAGCTAATGGTGTTGAAAGGCTAATTGTTGATTTGAAATCACTCATGGAATTATGTTAGCACATGAATTAAGGTGTGAGTTTTCATGGAAAATATGAAAATGCCTGGGTGGCCCCAAACTTTTGAACGGTCACATATATACACACACCCAAAGATTCATTTGAATAAAGTATTTGAAATTGTTTCTAATCTCTCACTGAAAGTTGAGTCATTATGCTTTGATACTCCAAAGTTTATGCTTGGAGCTGTTTCATTAAGATATACCTACTAACATACAATTAATCAGTCTGTTGATTGCTTGATGATACAAAGTAGGACTTTAAAAATGTGCTATAGAACTGCCAAACACACTCCCTCTCTACTTTCACCCCCAGAGGCATGTGGCCAGACTGTGGTTTCCTCTGCCCTGTTTATTAGAGTTTATGAGAGAGAGGGAGAAGCCTCACAAGAGTCTGCTAATATATGGAACTACAGCAGAATAATAGCTCTACCGGGATATCACATTGTCAAAGGTCTTCAGTAATCTTATTATTAGGTTGGAGCAATCTCTGGCTTTGTGGATTTCTGTGTAGACTTTGTGATGCCTATTGAGTCTTTAAAGTTGATCCTAATGATAAGTTTTGGGTTTTAAAGAAATTAATGAATCTTGTAATTCAGAAAAAAAAATGCTCATGGAAACCAGGATAATATAGTGAGAAGGGACATACAGAGATGGATTAAAATGCAAATACAGCTAGCCAGAGACAGCTACAAACAAAAGACAGAGGCCACAATGGCATCCAGTAGACCCAGACCAACACAGCATGGCACACGCATACTGTTCATTTATGAGCAATGAACACACCGAGACCCAAAGAGGAAGAATCCGCTCAGATGGGGTGCCTTTATATTTAAAGGCCCATCTAGGGACAAGAGCTGGAAATTAGCATTTGCTATGAACTCTCTGTGCAGCACATCAGATTCATGCTTAGTGATGGAACTCTGTTAAACTGCATCGTCCCTATCAAATAAATTCAAATTCAAAATTCAAATTAAAACCAGGACCAGGTTCCACACAAAGGTGGAGAAAAACTTCCACTTGTTTTGGAAGGTGGTAAGAGACTGGTGATGGCAAACCAGCTGTCTGTCTGATGGAAACATCTACAACTGTTCCTGAACCAAAAAAAACCCACACCCCTAGAACCCAAAAACTGTCAAACAAATGCACTACATCACTGGTTGTAAAGTGCTTCTATGTAAGAGGTACGCTGCATCCCAAACACAGCCCCACACTGACCCTCCGCAATTTGCTTATCAAACCTCTAGTGGGATGGAAGATGCAGTCCTGACTCTACATAATATAAGTCAAGCATTTTCCTAAATAACACAAAAACAAAGAAAAGGTCCATTGATTTTAGAAAGCTGTAATCCTCTAACACTACATTCTTCAACAGGGAGCCGATAGAACTTGTTAGACCATAAACTTAAATGGGACCTGTGGACCAACAAATAAGCACAAAGAGACAAACAAGAATGTACTTTCAATGGAATTGTTATCCTTTAATGTTCACAGCAAAATGCTTCAAATGCCCCAGAGTGCTTTTATCTGTACTGTTCCTGGCTTCTGCATCTTCTGTTATGTTGGAAATGTTACTTGAGACACAGAAAAGATGGTAAGAAAAACGCTAGCTATGTCCATTCACAGAGTGATAAATAAGACAAGAGTGACAACAAGCACCCCCAGCCTCTTCATTTGAATTGTTACCATGTGGCTGACATCAGTCTTTTCACTTTATCAAAGACAGATCTAAATGATCATTTGTACCTCAAGCTTTTGAGCTTTTTAAGGACTAATTCACATAATAGCAATAAGTGGGATGTCCAGCAGGTCTAACCTTCCCAGTCTACCGCAGGATGCCCCGTATGGGTATGTGTATGCGTGTGCCATGCTGAATCTACTTGAAATGCCGTGCAACTGTACTGCAAACCAAATTTCCTTTTTAGGAAAATTAAGTTTCTATTATTTACTTATCTAGTTTACCTGATGTGCCCCAGGGATCAAGACTAGGACTAATGATATTCTGTGCTTACCTAAGAAGTCCAGCAAAGCCCGAGAATCTCTTCTGGACTTGAATTTTGCCTTGATAAAACTGTACACACTTTAAGCAAGTCATTTCTTTAGTTCATAATTAATGTATTTGCATAAAAAAGGGTAATTTAACTTAAATTAAAAAAAAAAATAGCCATATGCTGAGGAGAAATTGCTCAGCTATTTGTAGAACTCCTATTCAAACTCTGAAAAGCAAGCTATTCAGAAATGATCCAAATAGAAACACTTAGTTGGTAGGACTTTATAACACAAAGGATATTATCAGACTGACGCAGTTCTTTGCATGCAGAATCCCGATATTAAACCAAGTTATTTTTATATGAGAAAGTGCCTATTGTTTCTTAGCGAGGGTGGTCACGCCACTCACATCATTTATTTGTGACTATATTAAATCTGTCATATTAGTAAACAAGTTAACACAGGTTAATGTACAATAAAAAATTCTGTTAACATATTATGGATATATACTAATGACAGGCTCCATTAAATGGCCCACTCACATGATAGAGTAACATAATGAACCCACCGCCGCATGGCTATAATCTCTCGTATTTACATGAAAATGTACATTAATACGAACTGTCCCATTTTAAAAAATAAATAAATGAATTGAATTGAAACCTGCACTTATTTAATCAGTCCTTGTTTTAGTCATAATTCTTACCTAGCACTGAAGTGTATTTTTTATTAAAAGATTTTGTTTCACTGCATCTGAAAGTAAGAACAAGGGCAACAAAAGTTATTTTTTAATAATGACGCTACGTGGAAGTCGATTATTCATAGGCCATATGTAATTTAACGTTATCTTAATTAAATCAATAATATTACCTTCATTATGTCTGGTTTAGTTTCATGCTAATGTATCCACTGGGATTTTTTTTTCTCCTATTTGTGTATCTTTCTCTCATTTAGTCGACCTTGAGTGTGAAATCCCTGAGTGTCCTTCATTAGTAATTAACAGCTGTGTGCTCTCCTCCAGAGATGTATAGATGTCTGTTGCCTTTGTCGGCATCTTTACTCTCCTGTCTCTTTGGAAACGTGAATGTTGATGGTCTCCAATTCTCTGCAAAGCAGGGGGAAATTATCAGGACCTCTTGAACTCCCCCCTAACCCCGCATGTTAGATGAGGGAGCTGAATTTATTTCCTGAAATTATCACCTCCAGAATATGGTTGAGCTCTCTCTGGAAGACAGCAGATGCCACTCAAAATGAGCTCTACCAGAGAGACTCCCTCCAGTGGGGTTTGCTGTCAAATATTCATCATTTTCTCATAATACTGCAAGAATATTCTGAAGCCAGCTTGCATTGTCATGAATATTAGCCTTTAGCTGTGGCTTGTGCTTGAATACAGTCTGTTATTAAATTACAATCATCTGCTATTTGATTAAACTGAACATCAGCCTACATTAAGGATGTTCTGTGGTTTCTGAGCAAACAAAAGCTGTTGTTTGTTTGGCACACGCTCACTGGATTTGTCAGTGCCTGTTTTTGGTTTTTATAAAGTTGTCAGGAACAAATGTCTTTACAAAGGCACAATGAGAAGAAAAATTACTTTGTGTTATGTGCCACAGTCTCTCTCTCTCGCTCTCTTTCTCTCTGGTTTGGCTCTCTCTCCTCCTTCTGCCTGCTGCTCACCTGAGTGCAATCGGCACTCAGGTGATGAGAGGAGGAGGAGGGAATAAAAGGGACAGGGAGTGCAGAGATTGGGGGCACGACTTGGCACAGACACCTGGACAGGTAGGAGGGAGTTTACCTTCCTCCGTGGTTTTTCTCCCCTCCAGGCAGGTTTTTCCCCGTGCATGTAGGTGCCGGGGTTTTTGTTGGTTTCCTTCGTTGTATTAATTTGGGCTGGAGATCACCGACAGTTTCGTTATTCGTCTTTTGTTTATTTCAGCCTTAGTTCTTATTTTTGGGTAGTTTAGGGGGAGACGCTGGGAGCGACGGCCCACTGCGTGGTTGGCCCAGCGTCTTCCCACTTTTGTTCTTTTGTCTGGGGTCTCCAGCCCTCCTTTGTTTTTGCTTTCGTTTATGTTCTTTCTATTGATTATCTTGGGGTGGCCAAATAAAGCCTGTGGGTTTAATTGGAGTTATCCTGTGTGGCGTCCTTCTGTATATGCTGCGGTCTCTCTCCCCTATTGAGCCTGTGTGTTTTTTTTAGTCTATGTGAGGGCCGTAACATATTTGGGGGCTCGTCCACTCGCGTTTGGCTTTGTTGCCTCCGCGTGGAAACTGGGCAGTTTGTTGCTGTTGCAGTTCTTTGTGTCGGTGATGTGTATCATGGTAACTGTTTTTCTTCCCGGTGTTAATTGACGCGTAGCTTGGCGCCGTGATTTGTTACCTTTGGTACTTTATATTGTTTGCCGCCGACTTTGCACTGCCCATGTGTGTGTGTGTGTGTGTGTGTGTGCTTTTGTGATTTTTGTGCACGCATATGATTGTACTTTTGTGCACACATATTTTCCTATTGTGGACGCCACTCTAGTTGTATGGTGGTCTGTGCCGTTTTTGTGTCGTGTGCTGTGCCAGTTTTGGACTGGTGTTTTTTCTTTTGACCTGTGGCTTTGTTTGATTTGACCAGGGGTTTGTGATCTGTTTTTGGGCGTGGTGTTTTGGCTATGGAGTTTCACTTTGATGATTTTGTGGCGCATCCTAGCCTTGATAAGTTGCACCTTTGCACGAAGGAGCAGTTAATTAGTGTCGCCGGGCATTTTGAGGTTGCTGTGCCTAAGCAGGCGAAGAAACAAGTAATCAAAGATGAGTTGTTGGCTGGTTTGTCTGATAAAGGCGTTGTGTTGAAAATCCCTGAGGAGTCGGCGACGTGGTCGCCTGCCGGACCAGAAGATTCGGGGGGGCAGCTCCGTCTTAAAGAGCTGGAGGTTGAAATGCGTCGCTTGGCAATTAGAGACAAGGAACTTGATAATGAAGTAGCTTTGCGTAGATTGGAAGTAGAAGCACAGATTCGTTTGAAAGAGCTCGAGTTGAAGCAGTCCTCCTTACCCGGTGTGTCTCAAGTTCAATCTGGCGAGTTTGATGTAAATAAATGTATTCGTTTGGTTCCTCCTTTCAGCGATCAAGATGTTGACAAGTATTTCGTTTTGTTTGAGCGCGTTGCAAAGACATTGAAGTGGCCTAAAAACGTTTGGCCATTGCTTTTACAGGGTGTGTTTACTGGGAAGGCTCAAGAAGCTTACGCATCTCTGTCACTTGATTTGAGTTTGAACTATGACGAAGTAAAAAAAGCTGTGTTGAGGGCGTACGAATTAGTGCCCGAGGCGTATCGCCAAAGGTTTCGCCGAGGCAAAAAGGTGGATAATCAAACTTTTCTTGACTTTGGGCGTGAAAAGGAAGCTCTATTTGATCGCGGACAAGGTACGTTTTATCCGTTTGATTCCTGGCTGTAAAAGACACAAGCAGAAACAAAAAATCAAGCCGTTTTTTCGTTTTTTCATTTTGAGCAAAAAACAAAAAAAACAGAAAACGGTTCGTTTTTTCGTTTTGAACAAAAAACAATAAAAGAGGAAACGGTTGGTTTTTTCGTTTTCACCCCCAAAATGAAAATACGACTCCATATTTCGTTTCATTGGTGGGCGGGGTTTCAGAGCCCACCGGTGCACAATAAAGCTCCTGCCCATCACAATAAAGCTCCTGCGCTGGCAGGCATAGACAGACTGACTTTCATTGTATTGCCTGCCCCCACTGCACTTCCCCTAACTCTAAATCAAAGCAAGTCGTGTACACAGTAATGACAGTCATAACCAGTGGTGTAGTCTAGTTTTTTTCTACTGGGTATACTCCAACCTCATAAACCAAAGCCAGGTCAGGTTCTCATATGTGCGCGTGCACTCACACGTCCACGCGTACACACACACACACAGCAGCTCCTTTATTTCAAACTACCAATCAGATACTTATAGACATTATAGCGTCAGCAGCTCCTCCTCCTGCCATCAGGTAGAGCTGATGTTTCCTCTTCATCAGGCTCCCTTTCCTGAACGTTAACCTTAGCTCCAGCTGTAGTGTTCCCTAAAGCGGCAGTATTCACAGGACAAGCAACAGGCTTATTAAAACACTGAAATAGTTTCATTTAGCTTTGCTTTCTTTTTCTCCACTGACTGATGTTGGGTCATTAAAAGATGTTGTCACGTGTTAGCTAGGCAGACCCGAGCCGAGAGCCACTATACCAGAACCGGAGAAGTTGAAAAAGGGTTTTATTGTACAGGGGTGGATATGGCTGGAGTGCAGAGACCGGGATGCAGGAACAGGGATGCTGGTGGAGGGAGGATGTGGCCGGGTGGGTCTGGGGACGGGGATCGGCGGTTGTCCAAGGTCCGGGCGGGACCGGAGCGTCGCAGATGGCTGTGGGGGATCCCTGGCGGCCAGACGTCAAAGGGCTCAGAGTTCGATGGAGGAGGGGGGGTTCGGAGGGAACGAGACGTAGCACTCTGACGATCCGGGGGGCCGAGGTGTTAGACTGGCCGGGCAGAGACGGCGTCTCGCAGGCGATGTTCCGGGACGAGCTCCGGGAGGCAGGGAGCAGTCGGTTGACTGCTGCAGCTCCAGCGGCCGGGAAGGAAATGGGTCGGGGATTCCAGGAGGGGGTCCGGGCGGAATGGGGGATCCGAGTGGGGAGGAGACCGGTGCCGAATGGGTTGGGGGGTTCAGGTGAGGGTTTCGGGTGGGTAAGTTCCCGGGCAGCTGGGTCTGGAAGAAGGCAGGAGAGAGATACGCTAGAAAAACGTCAAATTTTCAACAAACTTTCTGGAGGCTAGAGAGTGAACTGACAGCAGTCTATTTCAACAATCTGGCAGGGTGTGGAGTGTTGAGCCGGTACTTATTGCTTGGTGAGTAATCAGGATGATTTCTTCCAGCTGCCCGGGACTCGTGGAGGAGGTTGATTACCTGAGTGGAGACGGCTGTGAAGCCGAACTCCACTCAGGTGCAGTGCTGTGAGGGAAAGCAGAGGAAAAGGGATGGATGGGAGACAGGAGGCAAGACAGGGAGGAAAAGGATAAGGGAGGGGGTTTTGTTTGGGATGCCAGGTGGGGAGGGAATGAGGAGAGGACCCTGACAGTTGTAGACTCATGTCCCTCTTCTGCTAAGCCAGGGGTATTCAGCTAAAATTCAGAGAGGTCCAGTCAGCAAAGGTCCAGAACATCATAATGTCTAACTTGAGTTACTGTGATATATGCTGATGTAACCTGGTAGTTTTATTAGAGTCTGCCTGTTATCAAAAACTGACTGTCAAATAAATTCAGTACGGTTCAAAAACATTTAGACATTTATTAATAAATAACTTATATATAACAGTATATCTTAAAATAAACTGCAGAACTTAAAAAAGCATGACTGAACAACCTGAATCAACTTCTATACATCACCAATTATGTAGGAGTTCAGGCATCCCACGTGATGCTACTCAGCCAATGACATCGCTGAATTGCATCGCAGCTCTGCCTTCAAAAAGCAGCTGAGAGATGAGGGACAGAGAGGACAGTAGTGATGCAAGTTCGGCTCTTTTTTTAGAGAGCTTTTGGCACTGCTTCCAAAGAAAAGCCGGTTCTTTCGGCTCCCAAATGGCTCCTAATTTATTATTCTTTGTAGCCTCATATTTTATCCTAACCTGGCAAATATGAATCGTTTGTGTTTTGACAAACTCTTTTTCATTCAGTGTTTTTATGAGAAGCCTTATAATTGACTCATTTTGTACATTTGCTCTGTTACAAAAACAGGTATTCTTGCTTTTGTTTAATATTTCAACCAAACTTTTTTGCACAAAAACAAATGAACAAAACTCTGCACATGAACCCACAGAACCAGAACAGAAACAGAACCAGACTCAGTATTCAAACAGTATAAATGTCCTCAGAGCAGGCTGACATTCAGAAAAATCAGATGGCTGAGCTTGGATGGGCTGATACATTTCCTCTTTCAGTGAATATCTGCCGTGTTTTTGAGAAGATTCTCTCAGATGGAAGAAGTTGTCTCTCCTCCATCACCTTCACCAGGTGGGGCAGACTGAGGCCTTGTCCTGCTCCAGCTCAGTGGGTCGTCTGCTGGTTGGATGAGGGCTTCCTCTAGATATGATCCTCCATTACCACATCAGCTGTAGGATTTCTCCTGAATCATCTCCTGCAGCTCTTCCATCAAAGAGGCTCCACACAGCAGAAGTTTGAGGTTCCTCCTCCACTTGGTCCTCTAATGGTGGAAGTGTCAGACTGCTGCTGCTGCTCTTATTCTCTGAAGTTTCTCATCAACAGCTCTGTTGCCACTGAAGGCAAGCTTCTTTAATCTAGGATCCAGTAACGTGTTTTCTGTGAGGACAGTGTTAAACTCCATACTCCATTAAATACGTTAGGAGTCGGCTCTTCAGATTCACTACAAAGCATCGGCTGTGAGAGTCCTATCTTTTGTGCCTTATACATCTCTAGAGGACAGACTGTGGTCACATGCTGACCATGTTTGGCTCAGCAAACAGCTGTAAGGCAGCTTTCTCAACTATGAACATAATCAAAATATGTTTTGAGAACGGCTCAAACAAGCAGCAGCTCAGCTCTCCCATTAAGCCGCAGAGATATTAGGGGAGTGATATGAGACAGACAAAAATGTAAAAGTGTTCAAATGTTTACATTTATGAGATTTATGTATTGTTAAAGATGTATAGAAGTTGATTCAGGTTGTTCAGTCATACTTTTTTAAGTTCTGCACTTTATTCTAAGATATACAGTTACATATAAGTTATTTATTAATAAATGTCAAAATGTTTTTGAACCGTACTGAATTTATCTGACGGTCAGTTTTTGACTGCAGGCAGACTCTAATAAAACTACCAGGTTACATCAGCATAGATCACAGTAACTCAAGTTAGACATTATGATGTTCTGGACCTTTGCTGACTGGACCTCTGAATTTTAGCTGAATACCCCTGGCTTAGAAGAAGAGGGACATGAGTCTAGAACTTCTAATGACCCAACATCAGTCAGTGGAGAAAAAATAAGAAAAGAAAGCAAAGCTAAATGAAACTATTTCAGTGTTTTAATAAGCCTGTTGCTTGTCCTGTGAATACTGCCACTTTAGAGAACACTACAGCTGGAGCTAAGGTTAACGTTTAGGAAAGGGAGCCTGATGAAGAGGAAACATCAGCTCTACCTGATGAAGAGGAAACATCAGCTCTACCTGATGAAGAGGAAACATCAGCTCTACCTGATGAAGAGGAAACATCAGCTCTACCTGATGAAGAGGAAACATCAGCTCTACCTGATGAAGAGGAAACATCAACTCTACCTGATGGCAGGAGGAGGAGCTGCTGACGTTATAATGTCTATAAGTATCTAATTGGTAGTTTGAAATAAAGGAGCTGCGTGTGTGTGTGTGTGTGTGTGTGTGTGTGTGTGTGTGTGTGTGTGTGTGTGTGTGTGTGTGTGTGTGTGTGTGTGTGTGTGTGTGTGTGTGTGTGTGTGTGTGTGTGTGTGTGTGTGTGTGTGTGTGTGCGCGCGCGCGTGGACATGTGAGTGCACGCGCACATATATGAGAACCTGACCTGGCTTTGGTTTATGAGGTTGGAGTATACCCACTAGAAAAAACTAGACTACACCACTGGTTATGACTGTCATTACTGTGTACACGACTTGCTTTGATTTAGAGTTTGGGGAAGTGCAGTGGGGGCAGGCAATACAATGAAAGTCAGTCTGTCTATGAATGCCAGCGCAAGAGCTTTATTGTGATGGGCAGGAGCTTTATTGTGCACTGGCAGGCTCCGAAGCCCCGCCCACCAATGAAACGGAATATGGAGTCGTATTTTCATTTTGGGGTGAAAACGAAAAAACGAAAAAACCAACCGTTTCCTCTTTTATTGTTTTTTGTTCAAAACGAAAAAACGAAAAAACGGCTTGATTTTTTGTTTCTGCTTGTGTCTTTTACAGCCAGGAATCAAACGGATAAAACGTACCTTGTCCGATCGCTGGTGTCAATCTGGAAATGTTAAAAATTTTGATGATCTGCGTAATCTAATATTGCTGGAGGAATTTAAAAACTGCTTACCAGATAAAATCGCTACTTACATTAATGAACAAAAAGTATCCACAATGTCTGAGGCGGCAGTCCTGGCTGATGAATACGTCCTCACGCACAGGAATAATTTTGACAAGTCCAATCTGTCCCCTGAGCGTGGCGCCCCTGTTGCCAGGGCTGTTGCTTTTCCATTTAAACCACACTCTCGGGGTGAGATGAAGATTGTTAGTAAAGACGGTGACATTAAGGACAAGCCGGTTTGTTTCTATTGCAAGAAGCGTGGCCACACCATCAGCCATTGTTTTGTCCTGAATAAACGAAATAAGTCTCCAAAAGCAGTTAATCTATTGAAAACTGAAGTTTTGCCCAGTCAGCAATCCTGTCATACACAGCCTGTAGTTAAATCTGACTTTGCTATGTATGCTCCTTTTATTATGAGAGGTTTTGTTTCATTGTCAGAGGAGGGCCCAAAAACTCCTGTCACCATCCTAAGGGATAGCGCAGCCTCTCAGTCGGTCATTCTGCAGGGAGTGTTGCCGCTGTCGGCCCGGTCCTCTGTTAAAACTGAGGTTTTAGTCCGAGGGTTTGGGATGCAGTTTGTGGGTGTGCCTTTGCATTCTATTTATCTAGACTCTGAGTTGGTTAAGGGACGTGTAGTTGTGGGAGTGTGTCCAAAATTTCCTGTAGAGGGGATTTCTTTTATTTTGGGCAACGATTTAGCTGGTGGCAAGGTGCTGTTGAATCCTGAGGTAACTGCGGTTCCTCTTCTTGAACACCCGGATGATTTGGGGCGAGAATTCCCAGAGGTGTTCTCAATTTGCGCTGTCACGCGCGCTATGTCCAAGAGGCAAGAGCAGGGTTTACATGACAAGGTGGATGAGGTAGGATTGGCGGATACTTTTATGGCCGATCCTGTCTGTCCGGCCTCTCCGCCAGTAATCTCTTCTCCTGCTCCGCCTCCGCCACCTGCAGTCACTCCTGCTGCTTCGCCTGTTTCTACTCCCGTTGACGATCAAAGCTCAAAAGTTTGCATGTCACGAGAGCAGCTTATTGTTGAGCAAAAACATGATGCATCTTTAGTTTCTTGTGTCGATGCGGTTGTTCCGGTGGACCAAATTGAAAAGATGTCCTCCGGTTATTTTTTGAAAGACGGCGTGCTTATGCGTAAATGGACACCGCCACAGATGTCCCCACAGGATGACTGGGGTGTGGTGAGACAGGTGGTAGTACCAAAAGCATACCGGCGTGAAATTCTTAAGTTGGCGCACGATAATCCACTAGGTGGTCATTTAGGGATTAATAAGACCTATGACCGTGTTTTGCGGTGTTTCTTCTGGCCGGGGTTAAAACGGGACGTCCAGCAGCATTGTAAAACATGCCACATATGTCAGGTTTCTGGGAAACCAAATCAGACCATTCCACCATTTCCCCTTTATCCAATCCCGGTGGTGACTGAGCCTTTTGAGCGTGTTGTTGTCGATTGTGTCGGTCCTTTTCCTCGCACAAAAGCTGGAAATAAGTTCCTTCTGACCATTATGTGTTCCTCAACTAGGTTTCCTGAGGCTATACCTATGCGGAAAATCACAGCTCCAACTGTCGTGAAAGCATTGGTCAAGTTTTTTTCTGTGTTTGGGTTGCCAAAAGTAATTCAAACCGATCAGGGATCTAATTTTATGTCACGAGTTTTTGCACAGGTGATGGCGCAACTTAACATCTCTCACTGTTATTCCAGTGCGTATCACCCGGAGAGTCAGGGGGCGATTGAGCGTTTTCACCAGACCTTGAAATCCATGCTCCGTGCTTACTGCTTGGAGTCCGATAAGGACTGGGATGAGGGGGTCCATCTCCTCCTTTTTGCGGCTCGCGAGGTGGTTCAGGAGTCCCTGGGTTTTAGTCCGGCGGAGCTGGTGTTTGCCCACACCGTGCGTGGCCCTCTTAAACTGTTGCAGGAGAAATGGCTGGGTGATGGTGAGCCACAAAATCTACTCGACTATGTGAGTAATTTTCGTTTTAAACTACACCGTGCCTGTGAATTGGCGAAAGCAAATATGTCTGCTGCACAAACGAAGATGAAAAAGTGGTTTGACAGAAGTGCTGTTAGCAGATCTTTTAGCCTTGGTGAAAAAGTTTTGGTGTTGTTGCCTGTGCCTGGTTCTGTTTTGCAGGCGCGTTACAGCGGCCCTTATGTAATCCAGGAGAAGGTTGGTCAGCGGGATTATATCGTCGCTACTCCTGATCGTCGAAGACGGAGCCGTTTGTGCCATGTGAACATGCTGAAGCCCTACCTGGACAGAGATTCAGCCCCGCTGTCTTCTGTTGCTACTGACAGTAAAGCTGTTTTGGCGCTGTCCAGTGCTGAAGGCATTGATGAGGCTCAGGTAGCAGAGGCGCTGTCCAGTGCTGATCCCACGCAATCACCGGCGGTTTTGGCCGCGTCTGACATAGAGGATGTTGTGGGTTTGTCGAGTGCTGTGGTCCAGGGCCGATTAAAGAACTCTGAGATGCTGTCTAAACTGGATGAATGTTTACAACATTTAACTCAGGTGCAACATGAGGATGTGGTTAGAGTGATAAAGTCTCACATCTCTTTGTTTTCAGATGTGCCGACTCGCACCCACGTGTTGCAACACGACATTGATGTCGGAGATTCCCCACCAATAAAGCAGCACGCATATAGGGTGAATCCCGATAAGCGCCTCCGTTTACAACAGCAGGTAAACTATATGCTGGAGAACGGAATTGCAGAACCCAGCTTTAGTGCGTGGAGTTCGCCGTGTCTCTTAGCCGGCAAATCTGATGGCTCTGACCGGTTCTGCACGGATTTTAGAAAGGTGAATGGGGTCACGAAGCCGGATTGTTATCCTTTGCCTCGAGTTGAGGATTGTGTGGATCACGTCGGCAGTGCCAATTATGTGACAAAGTTAGACCTTTTAAAAGGGTATTGGCAGGTGCCGCTGACTCCTCGGGCAAGTGAGATTTCTGCGTTTGTGACCCCTGATGCTTTTCTGCAGTATACGGTGATGCCATTTGGCGTGCGTAATGCACCTGCTACGTTTCAACGTTTAGTAAATACGGTTTTGTCGGGCTTGTCAGGGTGCGAGGCGTATCTAGATGACATTGTTGTGTATTCCAGTTCTTGGGAGGACCATTTGCAGCAGCTTCAAGCGGTGTTTGGGAGGCTGTCCGATGCCAACCTCACACTTAATTTGGCGAAGTGTGAATTCGGTCGCGCTACAGTGACATACCTTGGAAAAATTGTGGGTCGGGGACAGGTTAAACCGGTCCATTCCAAAGTGGAAGCTATCTTGTCGTTCCCTGCTCCTGCTTCACGTCGGGAGCTGCGCCGTTTTTTGGGGATGGCGGGATACTACAGAAGCTTCTGTAGGAACTTCTCGGCTGTGGCGGCTCCGCTCACCGACCTACTGAGTCCAAAGACTGTCTTCCGTTGGTCTGACAGTTGTCAGCGTGCGTTTGACTGTGTAAAAGCTCTATTGACTCATGCCCCAGTTCTGGCTGCGCCCACATTTGATCGTCCGTTTAAATTGTCCGTTGATGCAAGCGATGCGGGGGCGGGTGCTGTTCTCCTTCAGGATGGAGATGATGGTGTTGAGCACCCAGTCTCTTATTTTTCAAAAAAATTTAACCACCATCAACGTGTGTATTCGACCATTGAAAAGGAGGCTCTGGCGCTTATTTTAGCACTTAAACATTTTGAGGTATATATTGGCTCCGCAAGTGCGCCCGTTGTTGTGTACACTGATCACAACCCTCTTGTTTTTATTAATCGGATGCGAAACGCCAATCAGAGGCTCATGCGCTGGGCATTGTTTTTACAATCAGTTAATGTGGAGGTCCGGCACATCAAGGGCCGAGAAAATGTCCTAGCCGACACATTGTCTAGGTGCTAGGTGCGTGAATGATGTCTGCGGCGCTCCCCCCATTCACGTTTTTAGGGTGGGGGTGTTATGTGCCACAGTCTCTCTCTCTCGCTCTCTTTCTCTCTGGTTTGGCTCTCTCTCCTCCTTCTGCCTGCTGCTCACCTGAGTGCAATCGGCACTCAGGTGATGAGAGGAGGAGGAGGGAATAAAAGGGACAGGGAGTGCAGAGATTGGGGGCACGACTTGGCACAGACACCTGGACAGGTAGGAGGGAGTTTACCTTCCTCCGTGGTTTTTCTCCCCTCCAGGCAGGTTTTTCCCCGTGCATGTAGGTGCCGGGGTTTTTGTTGGTTTCCTTCGTTGTATTAATTTGGGCTGGAGATCACCGACAGTTTCGTTATTCGTCTTTTGTTTATTTCAGCCTTAGTTCTTATTTTTGGGTAGTTTAGGGGGAGACGCTGGGAGCGACGGCCCACTGCGTGGTTGGCCCAGCGTCTTCCCACTTTTGTTCTTTTGTCTGGGGTCTCCAGCCCTCCTTTGTTTTTGCTTTCGTTTATGTTCTTTCTATTGATTATCTTGGGGTGGCCAAATAAAGCCTGTGGGTTTAATTGGAGTTATCCTGTGTGGCGTCCTTCTGTATATGCTGCGGTCTCTCTCCCCTATTGAGCCTGTGTGTTTTTTTTAGTCTATGTGAGGGCCGTAACACTTTGCTAATTCCCACTGGAAGAACTAGTGATGCATTTAGGGTTAAGTGTCACAGTGATGCATAGATTTAGCTTTAGATAAGATTATACATCCTTTTCCCTCAAATTGATTGGGATTGTGTGAAGAAATGAAAGCAATAACCACATTGCAGCCTTGAAATTCAGTAAAAGGTTTTGATTGTTTGCAACTGATGTTTTATTATTAGTGCAATTTCATTTATGGGCTACATCAGTAAAAAAACAAAAAAAAACACAAAACAAAACAAGAAAAGCACTCAGAGAGCGCAGTACTATGCCAAGGCTTCCCCTCTGTGGCATTGTCAAAAATGTAGGGGTTTTTTTGTTTTGTTTTGTTGTTGTTTTTTAGAAATGTTGCATTTGTTTGTTAGTTATTGATGATGAGAAATAATGGCAACGTAGAATGTGGCCATTTACTATAAATGTATCCACAAACAAAATGACGTTGCACTGAGCACAGGTGGGTATTCTGCATGTGTACATTATGTATGGATATCAAATCATGTGACCTAAATTTGTAGCGGGCACGTCCACAGCAGGGGCGGCTGGTCAATAGAGGGCGCTAGGGCGCCGCCCCCTCTGTCTCACATCATGTAGAGTCACAGCCCTTCCTTTAATAAAATGTTTTTAAAATTACATTTACATGTATATCCTATGTTTTTAACAAGCAAAATGGATAATAGAGCCTGTAGAGAGTTATTAAGATGTATAATTTGTAATAAAAAGTCAGATTAGAAACATCCGACGTTGTCTACAATCACTAATAGTGGACATATATGCCTGAGGCACACTCATCTTTCCCCATTGACTCTCGTTATAACTTTGACATGCGCAGTTCGTTCCTCTTCAATACAAGAGATAGGAGACAGCGGGGCGGAGGATGACCGCGCCCTGCGGGTCAGCCTGCGCTGAACTGTTGCTCATCTTCAGCAATACAGAGTTCAGGAGTTGCAATGGTGCTGTGGCTCTGTACCAGCTCTTCATGAGCAACAATCTTCAGGACACCTTCTCAGAGACTGTGTCTCTCCTGAAGATCCTCATCACGACTCCAATGACAACAGCTGAATCTGAGAGGTGCTTCTCAACACTAAAAAGAATCAAGACCTTCCTCAGGAACACGATGTCGCAGCATCGTCTAAATGCACTGGCCATGCTCTCTATGGAAAAGAAACTTGTCAGGGAGACCCCAGATTTTAACCATAGAGTCATTGAGAAATTTGCATGTCTCAAAGACAGAAGAGCAAAACTTGCATACAAAAAATAAGACAGATGTAGAGATGCTGGCTTTAATCTCTAAAATGTGAGGATTTACTTTTTTTTCATTTAATAATGTAAATAGAAATGTTAGTTGACACAAGTGGCACTTTAGACTGAAAGCCTGTTGATTTTCATATGTCCTGAAATCTGAGGAATTACTGTTTTTCTTTATTTTCATTGTAAATATTTAATGTTAGTTGACAGAAGCACTTTGGGCTAAGATATGATAAGATAAGATTAGGGTAAGGTTTTATTTGTCACATGCACAGTTATAAATAGAATAATGTCTAATGGTTTCACTATTTTGTTTTTCAGGCAAAGTGACAAATTTTCATTGCTTTGATCTTAAATATGCAGATTTGCTGTTTTCTCATTGTCATGTAAGGTTGTTAATGTAAAAGTTAGCTCACAGAAGCACTGTCTGCTTTAAGCCTTATAGTTAGGTTTTTTTTAACAAAATGTCCAATGTTTGTTGGTTTCACAGGTATGGATTTGTTTTTGTTTATTTGAGTATGTAAATATAAATATGTTGTTCCAAAGATTTTGCTGGACAGAAGAAGCACTTGGCACTCTTTGAAGCTGGAAAAATGAATAGTTTCTTTTTTTACTTTTGAAGTAAAAAATAGATTTGCATATTTATACATTCTTAATTTGTTTAATTATAGAAAAGGAGATTTTAAGGGTTTGTGTGTACCAATTACACCTTATCTGGAGCAAATCATATCAAACACTGGGGAGATAAATTCAAATTCACTAGCTGGGAACATTTACGTGCATTTAATTGTCTATTTGACTCAGTAGTAGTGCTTAGGTGTACCATCCTAGTGGTGCATAGTAATAGCACATCAAATGGCTGTGAACATAATTTACATCAATTCTTGTATTCCGGTGTTGCCGACTCTGCTATTTGGTTTGGTAAATTAAGTGCGCCCCCCCAAGAGAAAAATTCACCAGCCGCCACTGGTCTACAGTTTAATCAATCGTTGCTTGTTTCATCAGATAACGCCTGATAAGTCCACAGCGGTGGATTTGTAGTAGGAGCGTAATGTTGATCGTCAGCAGGCAGCTGACGTAGCGTTCCTCTTGTCAGAGTTACAGTGACACCATGCAGCGATCTCAGAATGATAGAGAAATCCTTAACAAATCTATGCATCCAGAGTATAAGCTGCATCATGGCCAAAATCTAAGTAATTGGTCCTTCTGTCATTCCTGACCTTCCCTGAAAATTTCAGCCAAATCCGTTTTTGAACAGACAGACAGACAGACAAACGTACGCTGATCATTGGCGGGTTAATGACATAAAATTATATTTTATTAAAGTATAGACTGTCAAAAACGTTTGTGTTGTCAAAGGAATAAAGTAGCTGCAGTGATAAAATCTAAAATACTAAATCTCGCTTTGACCTACAACACAGTCATTAATCCAGTGAGTATAGCATTGCTTAGGAAAGAAGATGCTTCAGAATTGGCTTGAAAATCATCAGATTTTTAAGTTTTCTCCTGATAGTTGTATGTACATCCATCGGGACATCACAAAAAGAAACTGCTAATGGCTATTTTTAGTTGACAAAATGTAAGCTCGACTGTAGCCCAAAAAAAGCAGCTTTTTCTGTAACTCACGTTGAAACGGGACTTAATTTTTTTGTTGTTGTGTCTCTGTATTAATATGTTCCCATCAGACTGGCCAAAACATTTGCTAAAGCCTATTCTCCACTTTCATGCAAAACCGAAGTTCACATAGAGCTGATAAAGATGATTTTCTATTGTAAAAACCACTGACAAGGCCAGGTATTATTGAAATCCCCCTTTATTCCCGTTATAAAAAAAACCCCATCTGAATGAGGCTTCAGCAGCCCATTATCCAAACAGGATGTGTCTGAAATGACTAAATTATCAGTCCTGTAATGAGTGAGTAAATGTATAAACCACATTGCACCCACAATTGAACAAAAAGCTATCAATCACACAACATCCCATTTAATAGATGCTAAAATGAAAGATGTGTGTCTCTACAGCGGTCATTGATGAGGCAAATTAATGACGATTAGTTGGCAGCAAAATTATTAATTGAAAGGGAGTGTTTTCAGACACAACCTAAGTACGACAGGCTTTATTTAACAAAATCTAACATAAAAACTCGCTAATCAACAATGCAACACAACATACTTACAGGTAATGCAATGTAAATGTCAGCTGTGAGTGTCAGATTTGTGCCAGTTATGGTTGCTACCGGCAACATAATCTTGATAGGCCTACTGTAAGAATACCATGCGTGTCCAAATTCTTAGAATTCCTCTGTGCCGCAGACCAACAAAAATTCTCCAAAGTACATCGGTGAGCCTTACTGTTGTACTGGTTGATATGCTGCATCATTACCATGAACATGGGCACTGTACTTTATTTACAGTCAGTCACACATACACTGTCCTGCTGTCATCACTGCTCACTGAAGCAGCGAGTGTGAATTAATGCACTGCTGAAAACGGCCCTTGGCAAATACACTGTGTATTCTTGTTTCAGGAAAGTTTTCTATCATCTGCAGTGCCCACCTGTTTTAGGAATTTACTTAGACTGTCAGAAAAGTGAAAAGAAAGACTGAAGTTTCTAAAGATGTGTGTCTTCAGAGGGAACAAATGAGTTTGAGGCTGAGAGGCACAGACAGGCTGGTATCAGACCTGAGAGAGGAGGATTTGGATTTTCATGGTAATTCTAAATAAATCACAACATTTTAATTATTTTCGGGTAAAATACTACATTCACAGTACACAGTAAAAGCTGAAAGAAAAAAGAAAGAAAGAAAATAGAACACGCTGCTGCTATAATGTAAACAGAACAACTGAAAGCAGTGACCCAGAAAAACATATTGATTGATTTTTGTTCAAGAGAGTCGGGACAAAACTGCTCAGCGTCAGAGTGCAGGACCCACAAGGCACCAGCGGAGGTTCGCTTTGGACAGCGACCGCCACACATTGCTCCCCAGGAGAGGAGGGCAGACATGTAAAGCTGCAGGCCCGGACACAGCCGCTGAACCACAGACCGAGCACAGAAGGCAGTCCAAGGTGAGACTGTGAGCAGCCAGCGTGAATGCTGCTCTCACCATTGTTGAATGTCCCCACGCTCAGACCTTGACGATGTTCAGGGCTCTCAGGTCAGCTGTGCTGCCTGTCCATCATCCTCCACACCCTGGACTCCCCCGACTTCCTGCATGCTCCACCGATCTGTTTCAAGGACTTTTTTATGAAGTTCTCTGTGTTTGCTTTCTCTTCTATTGCACATGAATAGTATAGTTAGAGTTACTGTTGATGTTGAATCAAAAACATTCGGAGATGAAAATTCAGGCAATTAATTACCACTCATCTGCAAACACCACACAGACCTGCTGGCGACAACAACAGCTGTTGTTGGCAACAACAACACTAAAAAATTGCTAATTGCTTTGATGAGAACTCAAAAAGTTCTTCTTTAACTGCTGGTTTTGATCAGATTTTGAAGAAATACATTTTACAACGTGAAGGAGCTTCAGGCTACATGTTTTCATGTTTTTAGTTTTTGTGTTTGTTTTTTTGTTTTGTTTTTTTTGCTGAAAGGGGAGAATGACAGATAAAACTAGAAAAGCACGCGCAGTACTCCACCAAGGCTGTTCATTGCCTGAATAAACCATTGTAAGAAATGCAACATTCTTTTGTTTAGAAATGCAGCATTTGTTTATTAGATGTTGATGATCAGAAATCATGGCAACACAGAATGTGGTCATTTAATATAGATGTACACACAAACAAAATGACTTTGCACTGAGTGCATGTGTTGTGGATGTGTACATTACATACGGATACCGAATTGTGTGACCTATATATGTAGCTTGCAGCAGGAATTGATGGGACTCAGAAACACCCTCACAATTTAATCAATTCTTCCTTGTATCATTTCCAATGGATAAGTCCCGATAAATCTGCAGCAGTGGATTTGCAGTCATAGTTATAGTGACACCGTGCCGCTATTTCACAATGATACAGAAATCTTTAATAAATCCGTGGATCCAGACAATAAGTCACATTATTGCCAAAATCGAATCATTTGGTCCTTGTGTCATCCAAATCCGTTGATCCATTTTTGAGTCACGCTGCGAACAGACAGACAGACAGACAAACCAATGCCGATTGTCAATTAAACCCACCGCCTTAGCAGATGAATAAATACTGAACATTTTAATCCAATTTTTATTTGAACCTAAATGCTGATTATGTTTCTTACTTTGACATCTTATTCAAGACCAAAATACTGAAGGTCCTGTTCCTAAACAAATAACTATGATAATAAAATATTAATTTAGTAGGAATATTGCAGTTGCTGGGATACAGAAATACTTGTGATTGTACTGTAGTGTTGCAGATGGATGCGTCTTTTACCTCATAAACAATCCTTGACATGAGCATGACATATAATTAAACAGGGTGGCAATCAGTGTCAGCTAAAATGAGACGTTTCCACTGACATTTTCACTGTTATGTGCAGTGGAATACTGGTGGTATAGAGGCCAGGGCAGCAACGCCAGCAGTCTGAGGTGGGAATCAATGAAAATGTGCTTGCTAAGGACGATCCTAAGGTCTTAAAAGAGCTACTGGATGAAACAGAAACTGAAAGAAACCCAAACCAAAGCAGGGAAGAAATTCTGCTGCTGGAAGGTGGAATACGTCAGTGAAATATTTCAAGGAATGCATGAAGGTGCATGGAAAGTGATCACAAACAAAATTAATTCTAGTTTCTTGTGGTTTGCCTGTGTAGTCTAAAAACCGGTCCAACATCTGAACTGTGCACATAAAAATGCAAATAAAGGGCTAAAACTATCCTACATCTAACTAGCTGTCTGTCTTTCTGTCTGTCCAACCATCTATCTATCACTTCTTTGACTCTTCAGATCATACATTCTGCACCTTTCTTCTTTACCCAACCGCCTAATTAGTCCTCTGTCTTCCTATTTTATGCCTTTGATCTCACACTCTCTAGTCCCTCCCTCTCCTCCTTCATCTCCCACTACATTCCTGATCTTACAAAAAGCCTTTTCAAATGTGATGCTTCTTGTCCAAGTGGAATACTCTCCTGAAATTTAAACCTTGATCAAACCTGGAATCACGCACCTGGACATGCTTTTGGTCTCTGTGTCGCCTTGGAAGAAAAGGTGAAATGATAAACTAAGTGGTGACATCAGTAAATTACAGGGAATCTTTAAAGAACTGCTAAAAAAATAAATGTTCACTCACCTGTGAGTAAGATGCTTGAATGAATAGGTTGATCAGTGCACCAGGGATCCTGGATCTGAAACTCTTGATCACCTGGGACCTTGGAGAGTTTGCATGTTCTCCCTGTGCCTCCCAGGGTTTTCTCCAGGTGCTCTGGCTTCCTCCTACAGTCTGATGACTTGCATTGTAGGATAAATGGTGATACTAAGTAGGTGTGAGATTGAGTGTACATGATTTTCAGTCTCTTTGTGTTGGACCTGTGATGGACTAATGATTTATTCACTTGTATTCTGCCTTTCATCCCATGTCAGCTGACTTCAGCCCCACTGCAACCGTCCACAGGAAAGCGGAAGATACAGATTTTTACCCCACAAAAAGCTCATATATTCCTGTACATTATCACAACCACTTGTTTATGCCCATCAGTGTATGCTTGCCCAGCTAGCATTCCACACCCTGCTACTATGTGCTGGACTGTCTAAGGGGAATCTTTGCACAGCCTTCACCTGGTGTCTTGTCTGCTTTCGTAGACATACATCCCATGGAGGAGCTTGGTCTTTGTCTTCCTTCTTATCACTCTCTGCCTTCTGCTGCCTGAAGCACTCTCATACAAGTTCATGCTGGGGGGCATCTTCTTGATGTATTCATCCCAGATAGTGGCTCTGACATTCAATGATCCTTGCCCCCCAACTTTTCCTTGGTCACTGAGCCGCAGGGTGTTGGACTTTGGGTGGAAACCTTCAAGCATTGTGAGGAGTTTTCATTTCTTGACATCAGTAGCATCTATCTCCTCCTGTGGCCAACTTGCTATTTCAACTCAGTATCGTATGACTGGTAGGGCATACATGTTAATGGCTTGGATCTTATTCTATTACAGAGCTGCCTTCTCACCACCTATCTTAAAATCTCAGGGTACTTGTAGCTGGCATGTCTGTTATTCTGCCTTCTGGTAATACCACCTCCTCAGTTGTGATTGCCTTCCCTTGTCTTTTAGCCACATTTATGCAGTCTGAACGACATCCCAGTGTCTTTGCTGTCGATTCTGGAAAGATGAATCAGTGAGTCAAAGTCTGACTCATCACACATTCATAAATGCATACATGCATAGATACAGATGTATAATTATATAGATACACTGCATATATACATGTACAGCATACACTACATATTTAGTAACATAACTAGCGTTTGTTGTCTTGGAAAGTGGAATGTGAGACCAGTGAGCCTGAACTGGATCTGACAAATTGCTTTAAAATCAGCTATTGGCTGAAAGATGTGAAATGCTCATTAGAGCTTAGGTGGTCAGCTAGGTTAGAAAAATGATTTGTGGTTTATTTGTTTTCACATGTTGTTCATTGGCAGATACTGGTTGATTCAGGTTGGATTCATAATACTCTATTTAAAAAATATATACTGTTTGTCCTCAAAAACAAACAAAAAAATGCTTTTTTAATTAATGCAACAATTTGCATCAATTTTTTTTGACTGGTGATGAATAAAACCAACAGATATATTAAGTGAGGGAAATTAGCTGTAAAATTAACACACATTTAAATTGCCCCAGAAATTACTTAATGAATGCATGAAGCTCTGCAGATTGCATCAGGCTGCTATATTTGACTATCGTTAGCTACATGCAATAGTATAGCCTATTATATTAAACGGATTAGCAAGAGTTGAATAAACTCTGCTCACACGTCCACTTTTGGTCATATCACAACTGAAAACATTCCCAGATTAATTGTTTTAGTGGAATTTAACTGTGAAAGATATGTTACTCACCTTGACGTGTCCTTTACATCAAATCTGTTCAGTCTACAGACCCCCTAATGCACAGTGGTAACAGTCTGTCCTACCATGTTTACTACATTGGGGAGAGGGCTGGAAATTCTGAACTTATGCTCAAAAAAATATATTATTTATGCCAAAATAATATTAAAAAAGGAATTTAGTTTTAATCATCTAATGCAGAAATATGACTTTGAATTACATGCTGTATTAAATTCATGCAGGTAGCAACACTTATGTCACCTAATGTGAAAGATTTATATCAATTAGTAAATCTGATTTTTTTTAACTTGCAATTTTAAATTGAATTAAGAAGTTGTAATAGGTCTCTTTAAATACTTTTCAGAGTGTAAGGTGTAAAGTTCTCCGAGGTTGCTCTTTGGATCAACAAATAGTATCAGCCTGCTAACATGCTTAAATTTATATTGCTATCATGGTGATGTTTAGCAAATTTAACATTTTCCTTTGTCGCCATCTGAGTACTATGGTAATATATAGTTTTGTAGATATATAGTTATGAACCACATCAGCAAATATAATTTCTGACCTCTGAACTGAAAGGCTTGTAGAGAAACAGTTTAGTTATTGCAGTGTGTATTCTTGGCACCATAAAATGTCTATATAAAATACCACAGCTTTCTATCCCTTGGTGGTTAAGTTATTTCAGTCTAGAAAAACAAAATTATTTTTTTCTGCTTCTCTTACTTGTATTGAACTTGTAGAATTAGAATAGATTAGAATGTGTCTCAAAGGTGAAATCTCTTTTCCACCACTGATTTATATTTTTCTGAAGACTTGTACCTCCTAATTCATTAATTTCCAAGTAGATTTAGTAGTTCTACATTAGGGACTGGAAGTTCCTTTGGCCTGACATGTTCCAAAATGTATCCTTTCTTGGTATTAGTAGCATGTTGTTTGTTGGGAAAGAAATATTGAAATTTATTTTTGCTTGTTTTTCTTTACAAACAGTATTGTTTTTAATGTAAGCGAGAGTTTACTGAAGCAGATTTGAAGTGTCATGTAATTGTGAACGATTGTAAAGCCACCTCGTATTGCCTGTGAGAAAAAAATAATGGTATCACTGAGACACAAACCCGCTTGCTTGCTGGTGCAACTTCAGCCCACAGAACATCCAGTAAATGTGTCGATTGTGTGAAAACCTGTATGATCGCTTTCTTTGTTTCTTCCACCACAGGGCTATGTTCCAAGTCACACACACAACACAAGAACCTGCACATGCACTCCGCTCAAACCTCTCCATGCCTCTGAGTTAGGAGATTGTCTGGATCTTGCTTATTTCATGGATTAGTTACAGGAGGGGCTTTTGAAATTGTATCTGAGTGAACGTTTTCAGGGGAAACCTCTGTATAACCTTGCCGCTGCCACACTGTCTGCCAGACTTAAGCTCATCTTCTCTGTAATAAAGGCAGACACAAAGGAATATCCTTGCTCCTGCCCTATACACTAAGATTGCTGTATTTCTTTTCTTTGCCCATCACAGAGTCTTTTGGCTGTGCTATTCAGACAGCATATTTCAGCAAAATATCTCATTTAGTGTGGTGGAAACTGTGAAAAGGACTGAAAATGTCATGCATAGAACAGGGAGAGGAATAAATTATTAACCAGGGTTCTTAAATGGAATGAATGAATTAAACAAGAATGAGAGGGAAAGTCAGCAAATGTCATAAAGTGAAAAAAAGACATCTATAAATAAAGCACAGCATGGCAACAAATTTAAAATATTGCTGAGGAAGGATGGCATCTACCAGTTCTTGAAGTTATGTCCAAGCTTACAAGTTTGAATCACCAGTTGTTTTATATTTTCGTATAAATCAAAGAAAATGGGTCACCAAGAGTAGACTGGTTCACAGTTGGAACAGATTAATGATTTAACAGATTTTGTAACATGTTGCATGCATTTTTGTAGATTTTCTGTGATTATAGTTTTAACATTATATTGATTTTGTTGCCCCCTCGATACAGCTACGAACACCACCAGTAAGAGTTCAAGCTTTACAATGAGAAGTTGTTTTTATTTTTGAGTGACTTTCCTGTAAAATAAACTTTCCCACAGATGAATCAGAATAGCAGAATAGAGGAACTGAAAATCCTACCAATGGCTACACTAGAAATGGCTGGTCTGGGTCACCCACTCAACCTGTTGAACTCCCGGGGCAACTCATAAACGGGGGCTATAGTCCCGATGCAGCGGTCATGAGTTTGAATCCAGCTCATGGCCCTGTGCTGCAAGTCCTACCCTCATTCTTCCCCAGGCTTTCCTGTCCCTCTCTCATTCCAAATGGTCAAAAAAGAAAAGAAAACAGAAACAACTGGTCTGAAGGACACCTCTGATCATTGTGGTGCAAGAACAGGACCAAAGCATCAGGTCCATAGAGGTCAGGGTTTACCACATCGGACAGCAACCACAGGCCATGTAAAGATCCTGAGACAGTCCAACACATTTAAGCAGATTGTAAGATGCAAACTGGGACTTAGAGACTATACCAAGTGGCTGTACAGGAACTTCTGTGGTAAGGACAGGTCTGAAGTCCCCAAATCTTAATGGGACACTCTACCGAAAGTGACTGAGAAACAGCAGAGCTAAGATCCTGTGAGACTTCAAGTTCCAGACTGATAAGCTCTTGTTGGCTGACCAACCAGACAGAGTGGTGGCTGACAAGAAGCAGGGAGGGGAGCAGTTTTGATCAATGTGGCATCTGCCAGTGATGCCAGGAAGAAGGAGCATGAGATGATCGAGAGAAGTCCACAGTGGAGTTTTCAAAGTTGCATTTTGGCAGTTGGGCAAATTAATACACCAAGTGTGGCTAGCTAGTATTATACATATTTACTGTCCCTATCATTGCTCCAGTTTTGGTTCTCATCATTGATCTGTCCATTCTCATATGTGAAATTCAGAGAACTCAGATATCAGTAAAATTAGTTTTTGCATTACTGTATAGTTTTTGTTGTGGCTATGATGATGGCAAGATGTGGCAGCACATGGAACAAGCTAAAACATCATTAAGTCCAGCTACAGCAGCCGCTGCTCTCCCTCTCCGTCCACGTGCCACTGTTGTGCTCTACATCTAAAACAAAGGAGGCAGCAGCTCGATGTCCTTAGAGTCTCCAGAATTTAGGCACAGCAGCCTCTAAATAATGTAACATTAGCAAAGTAATGTGCTTACAGTCGCAACTAACATCACACATACCATGCTGATGTTTGACCTTCAGCATTACCATCGCAAGATATTCATTGTCATTAGCCATAAATCCTACAATTGGACAAATTCAAATTTTGGATTATGGCATCAAAACAAATTCAGCAAAGACATCAACTTACAGTATAATGCTTATAGTCGAATGTCTGCATCAAAGTTCATGACACTCCTTCCAAAAGTCACTGAACTATTCCATCAAAAACCACAAATGTCAACCTCAGGGTGGTGATGCAGAACAGGTTAAAGGATCAACAGTCCATTTATGGCAGTTTATCCATCTTATGTTGAGGTATTTTAGGCTGGACCAAGGTAGTGATCTGATCAACATTACCAGCCCAAGAGCTGAATCCTTGAAGTAGCTGAAATGTAAGAGAGGTGTAGGATGGGCAAAAATAAAACAAAACATCTAAACACTCTCTGACCAGCATTGCAGTGAAGCCTCTCTATTTCCAAAAGCACTCACATTATCGTCCTCTTCATCCAAAGCAGTAGAATCTGCCTGTGAAAGAATCTCTTAAACTGACCGCATTGCTAAGTAAAACTTTTCACGTATAGTGATGGAATGCACGCAGGGCTGCCTTTCTTAGTCTGTTCAGATTTTGGGATTCAAGATGCTGGTGATTCAATGTACATCAAACGGATTCTTTGTTGACAGAGTTCTGGCAACATTAAAATAGATGTCCCTTACCTTTAATGAACAAGTACAAGCCTCGGGGCTTTCTGTTAAAAGTCTCACTTCAAAGTTTGCCGGCCGTGTTATGAAAGCGAAACTCCGAAGCTCCTCCTGTCCTTTAGGACTTCACATCAATTCAGTTTTTATGACTCGATCATACATACCAAAGTGGAATACATCAAGGAGAATTAGATTATACTGCCCAATGTTGTTTGTTAATGAGCTATCACTTCATCAGAAATCAACTTGAAGGCTCATTTATTGTTAACTCTTTGCCCTGGGGTGCCAATTAAGCAGCTTTTGGGACCTTCTGAATGCAGCTAATTAACAGTCATGATGAGGTGGGCTTTAGCTAAAGTTTAGGAGAGCAAATTAGCAAACACAAGATTAGTAATTGTGGTAAATAAATGCATAAAATCACTCGGCAAGAAGAAAAAACCTCTAAACTACTTTCTGTTATATTGTAAAATCCAAACAGAAAGCACCACAAAATAGGCATGCTGTTTGGGTCACTTTATCATCCTATAAAAACTAATGGACCATGATGTATTGGCTGAATTATAGGGTTGATGGAGGCTTTAAGACACTTCAGCAATAGGCTTTTATACATTATGGTACAGAACAAATAAACCTTATGTGTTATTATATTGAACTCATTCACAGTAAATCAGTCTGCAAAAGTTATTTTAAATGGAGTTCTGCACTCAGTTTTTAGCACCTAGCTAAAAATAATGCAGGCTAATACAACAACCATGTACTGTATGCTTCCTTCACGAAGGTTTGTAGGGATCAGCTTTTGATAAAATTGTTGTACAGATATGTTCAAGCAACTTTATGGTTATTTTTAAAAGCCACAGTTAGTGGTACTGTTGAGTTGTATTGCATCAGAAACACCAGAATGTTCATATAACTGAATCAGTTCCTCTCAAAAATGGTTTTAACATTTTAGCTAAATCTGCCCAATAAACTATGAATGCAATACATAATATATGCATTACATGCTCATAAATATTATGGGAGAAAGAACTTTCTTGGACTTTAATGTAGTCCAAGAAAGTCCAGTCTGTGTTGTGTATTTTGAAATATCCTTAGAGTTTGCATTGTATTTAGGGAATAAATCATTAACACAACAGGATCCTTAGACAGATTGGTGTTTGCACTTTATGCTATTGGCAAATTCCATATACACTGCATTCCTATTGCCTTTGAAAGTTATCAAAAAATATCTACAGCTATCTACAAAGAATTACACACAGATATAGTGTCTGATATAAGTTTTTTCAGTGAGGTTAGGCATTCCAGAGCAAATTTGTCTCTAAAGGTCCTTAAAGAAAAATGTGAAATGTAAAAAATTATTTGCAAACATAGTATTTCTTGTTATCTTGTGCTCCAGATATGTTTTTTTAAAGTTGTGGCAAGGCTGAGACTATTATTCATTACTGGGCTGCAGAAAAGCATCTTAATTATTTTCTTTCTTTCTTTCTTTTTGTACAGAGCAAATTGCTGTACATTAAAAATTCTATTTGAAATATTTTTTTTTGTTCACTTACTTTTATCATGCACTTCTGCATTACTGAGTTGTAACTCCAGTTCTACCACTATGTGCCACGCTTTGGCTCCCCTGCTTGACAAATTGTGAACTAGGGTTTATGAAGGAATCCTTTCTCTAATCTGTGCTCTCTTTATTCATTCATTATGCCATATTTACTTGCAAATTTGTTATTTTAGCCATTTGAGACTTCAAATCTGTGTGAAGTTACTGTAACAGGATGTAATAGTGCCCTTGGGCAAGGCAATGTGCCCCTGTGCATTAATTACACTGTCCTGATTACAGTTCCCAACATGTTTTTACTGCTCTAATAAACATGATTGATCACAAAATCTATTTCAAAAGGAAGAACATTGAAACTTACAGTGCCAGATTTTTTTCCTTCATGTGTACTGAACAAATTTGGTCTGTTTCTATGTGTTTTCCACATCCTGTAGCAAATGATTACAGCAAAACTGTTCAGAGTCAGGACCTCTGCAGGACAAGTGAATGGATGAGATGATTAAAAGCCAGGCAGGTTATTTTTATTATTATTTAAATGTGCCTAAGCCTTTAGAAATGACAGAATAACACCTGTGAGCAGCCACTCAACTCAAAAAATATAAATCCCCCATTCAAAGCTGTTGTAGCTCCCTACAATACAGTTTTGAGGGCTGGCAAATGTGAGCATCCTGCCAGTGAAAGCAGCTGACCCTCCCCACTCCCTGCGTTTTTGTGCGACAGTCTCAGGCGATGTATACATGAAAGTGCTTTATCACTCAGACTTTCTCCAGGGGAGCCTTTCTTTCTTCCCGGGCAGCCCTCTGATGGAGCACAGGCCCACTCCTCGATTCATTGAAAACAGCAGAAAAGGATGCGGCCCCGTGTGTGTGTCTTTCTAAAACGTGCTCCTACTTACCTGAGATACCACTGGTGGATGATTTAGCTGCCAGCCTGCCTTGGCTGCTTGTCCTCCACCAGTCTGGCTGCTCTTTAAGCTCAACACCAGGCTAGGTGTCTAACAAGCTAACATTTTACAGATGGAGTTGGCCACACAGCAGTTTTGGCATACACTGGCTCATTTCAGTCAAATTATCTCAGAAAACAAAGACTCCTTTCCAGGATCTGGCCCTTATATGTGCACATTAAGGTTTGTGTTTTCCAGTTACCACTTACATTTACTCTCATTGCAGCTTTCTGTGTGTGTGTGTGTGTGTGTGTGTGTGTGTGTGTGTGTGTGTGTGTGTGTGTGTGTGTGTGTGTGTGTGTGTGTGTGTGTGTGTGTGTGTGTGTGTGTGTGTGTGTGTGTGTGTCCTTTTTCTAGCATTTCTAAACATTGCATTTATGTAGGTATTTATTTATATCGTAAATGGGCCCTTCCAGATTTGGAGGACATCAAATTTCAAATAGTCCTTGTACAAAATGCTAAAACATGCAGTTGTTGTGTAAATTCACTTGTCCTGAGACCAAATCTAACAACAACAAAAAAAAGGTTAGAAAAGGATGTTTGAAATGACCAAATTGAATCAATATGAAAACTGTTAAAATGAAATTTAAATTTTCTGGTATCTTTTTTTTTTTCATTGAGGTCTCTTGTAATTGTGGGGGCATTTTTTTCATCAACATAATATTTTAAATAATAATTATGATGCATGGAAGGTGTATCCCACAACAGCCCTGTTAACCTTTTTAGCAGGTAGAAAAAGAAACATTGGGATTAACATCATCAAACAGTTTTCCTAAAGAATTTATAGAGCACAGCTATGTCCTCTCTTCTATTTTCATATTTTCATAACATTGTCAGTTTTCACTGAATTTCTCACTCTACCTCATGCAACCCTGTTCTGCATATTATCAGGATAAGATAATATGGTCAGCACTTGGTCAGCAGTAACAGCTAGCTAAATGCCTAGCTTCTACTTCTGAGAAAAAGCTAACATTAGCTTGGATTAGCAACCTTGTTACTGTGATTCGAGTAGGGTTAGCAAACAGCAAATAAAACATGTAATAGAAATATCATCATTGATGTGTAAGCTGAGCCAATCAAGCCTTTGATAGTTGGTTATTGATTATTGACGAATATGCAGCAGAAAAATTGTATAAGAGAAGGTCAGTTTTTCAAAGAATTACAAAGCCCAAATGTCTGGAATGACCCATAATGAAGTGATAATAAACTCTATTAGCGGAATGAAAAGAAAATGAAGCAGAGATAAAGATGTCTGGTTCACCGGCCAAGTGTCAGCATGTGATCACACCTGGAACAGAGCAGCTTGTGAGCTGTCCAAATGCATAATAATACAATTAAATTGAAGTTGGCATCATTATAAAGTTATATTTAAGATTAGCAATACTTATCTCCATTTGTGGCTGTCTAATACTATCTCAAAGACGGTTTTTTAAAAAAAAGCCTGTGGAAGCTGCTGTGAGCTGCCCTTTAACAGAGATGGGGCAGTTACCCAGACCTACATTTGCCAGACAAAGTCTTCAGTTAAAGCATAAATGTCACTCTTATGTGGCTTGTTCAAGTGTTTTTCGCCTCATTTTGGTACACCAAGAAGCAATGGACTCACTACTGACTCAGACAAGCCACACAAAGGTGAGATTTCTGCTTTACCAGAAGACAAACAATATGCTATAACATCACATTGAAGGAGAGATTAAGGATGAAGACCATCTGGTTGGTTTTACAAATACACATCTGGTTAAACGCCACATCTCAGTGCACTAAACAAGAACGTGTTTTTCCATAGCAGACTGTAGGTGAGATGACCTAAGCCTGGACGCTATTCATCTCCGGCAATCTATGCACAATGCATGCTGGGTAGAATATCTGTGACTTGATCTTGACTTGCTTTGACATCATACAAACGTAAGCAAGGACAACATCACAAGATCACAGCTGCCAGTCTTAGAGCTGTAGTTGCTCTCCAACAACTACAGCCTCAGGGTATGATGGGAAACACATAGGAAATATGTGGCCACATAAAAAAGTTCTGCAAATTGGGATATGAGGATTATTGAATTAATATCTTTACAGATATGACTCCCTGACAATGTAAATATCTGACACATCAGTATCGAAAGTTACAGCTGTTTTTATGTTCCTGTTTGGTAATGTGTTGAAATGATTTCTGCAGGCTGAGATGGACAGGTTGGCACAACTGATTTATATACAGCGAGAAACTGATATGAGGCTGATTTTCATGAGCTCTGGGAGGATGTGAGTGTTTCTGTGCAGACTGAAGGCTGCTGGAAGCTGTCCAACTTGACTGCAGCTCTTTGTGTCCGCTCCCTGCTGCCGTCTGCTCTGGACCACTTTCCAGGCGAAGTGCCGTTCTTTCTCAAACGAGCTCATTGTGACTTGCAGAGTTACTTTTACAGTATGAGTCAAATTGCTTTACCATTCAAGCTGCATTGATAAGTTCTGCCAGGATTTCAGCCTATGCAGACAAATTCTTAGGTTTAAAATGAAGCCTTGGACGTTTAGATGAAGGAGCTCCTTGGTCCATTGTGTCACTATTAGGTTCTTTACCCATTAGTTTTGTAGAAGCACA
The DNA here is from genome assembly GCF_021347895.1 of Acanthochromis polyacanthus. Taxonomy (NCBI): domain Eukaryota; kingdom Metazoa; phylum Chordata; class Actinopteri; family Pomacentridae; genus Acanthochromis; species Acanthochromis polyacanthus. The sequence goes on from NC_067116.1 coordinate 15,078,657, forward strand.
TTGTCTTACCAAGTGCACCTGAAATTTTGAATTTTTTATACTTTGCTGTGGGAAAAGTTCTCAGCTTCACACATGAATAACAACTTTCCATATATTCTTGTCTTGGTCTTAAGAAGAGAAAATGTCCATATTTCCTGGACAGCAAGCTCACATCATATGACCTTTTAGCCATTGTGTGGCCTAATTCTGATTGGCTGATTGTCATTGTGCCACTGTGAAATCAAGGGATTTTATCATGCGCATAAATTGGGGCAACAGGCTGTATTCTGCCGCTCCTGTCTGCAGTTGTCCATTGATATTTTCATACAAGACTAAAGTTACAATCCATCCACTATCTACATTGCCGTTCAAAACTTTTTTTCTTTTTTTTTTTCCAATGGAGATAACATTAAATGAATCAGAAATACAATCTAGACATTTTTAATGTGGTAAATGACTATTCTAGCCGGAAATGTCATGAACTGATGTGTAGAACCCAAGCAGCAGGCACAGACAGGCGGGTGAATTTAGTGATGATTTAATAAAGAACAATATATATTTAAACCAGAAAATACTTAATCAGGGAAGTAAGGGAACAATAACAGAATGGAGAAACTAACTGAATTGAACTAAGGGCGGACCCGAAGACCGAGGTAAAAACTAAACATAAATCTAAACTAACCAAGGAGGGAAACTCACTGAGAAGTCCAGAGAACAGGGGACAAGGTCGGGGGGAGCGGAGCAGAGGGAGACAGAGATGAGGGGCGCAGCGATGGCTGAGGAGCTGATTGTCCAAGAGCAGACGGAGGTGGGGAACAGAGCCGGCAAGGTAATCTAACTAAATGAAGCAGAGTCCAGGTAATGGTGAACACAGGGTGAGAAGCATGAAACAGAGTCCAAACAGCGAAGTGTATATGGCGGCATGCGGCTGGTAGAGTCCGGTGTGCAGAGTACAGAGTCCAGGATATGGCAGAGTGCGTCGTGGGCATGGAAGGTGAGGCAATGAACCAGCAGAGAACTGTGCCGAGAGTCAGGCTTAAATGCTGCACTGATTGTTTATTTCTGCCGGCTGTGCTCTCCGCACAGCCGCTCGTCATTACGTTGATGAGCCAGCGTACCGGAGCTGGAGGGCGTGACAGGAAATAGCTGGTTTTTAATGGAATATCTACACAGGGGTACAGAGGAACATTTCCAGCAACCATCACTCCTGTGTTCTAATGCTACATTGTGTTAGCTGATGGTGCTGAAAGACTAGTTTATGATTAGAAAACCTTTGAGCAATTATGTTAGCACATGAATAAAAGTGGGAGTTTTCATGGAACACATGAAATTGTCTGAATGAATTTTTTGAACGATAGTGTAAATTAGGGAAACAGGCTGCGTTTTGCTCCTACTGTCTGCAGTCGTCCATTAATATTTTCAAGCAAGACAAAAGCAATCCATCCATCCATTATCTATACACAGCTTAATCCTCATTAGGGTCGCAGGAGGCTAGAGTCTATCCCAGTCTATCCTCATCTTCTAGTCACAAGGCAACAGAGCTAACTACCAAGCCACTGTGCAGCTCCTGAAAATTACAAATCTATTTAAATTTCCATAATTACACCTTCTTTTACATAGAAAATTGCCTTACTTTTTATCGCCAACAGTAATAAATGTACAGTAAAGCATGCCATGGCTGCATTTCATTCTGATGCTGTTCTGTTCTGGTGCATGTTGTGACTAAAGCTCACTGAGAGACATAATGGAACAGAGCCCTGAGAATAATATTATTCCCATCTATGTTTTTGTCTGCTGCGACAAGTCAAAAAAGGTCAACACTTTGGTAAAGGTGTAAAAGAGAAGTTGTTTCTGCTTTACTTGATCACCGTCAGGCTGCACCACTCAGTAGTCCCTGTAAGGGGCCCAAATCAAACACACCCAACAGGTGCATGCTGGGTGCAAGCTGTGTCAGACTACTGAGCTCCATGTCTGCAAACTTGGAGTGTCAGTGATACTGGGAGGCTGGTTGTATTTTATTCTGAAAATGAAAAGGCAGGGAAGCCGAATGCAGAGTAAATCTTCAGGGAGCCGAATGCTGCACAGAGAAATGTTAACACAGATGAGCAAAACAGCAAACTCTAAAGGTTGCTTTATTGTGTTACTGGCTGCAGGTGCTGGGAAGTTTCCATCCAGGTTTGTGCCCTGCTTCAATGTGAAGGTGGCAGAGCACCACATACCTGGACAGGAAGTGGTTAAAAACTTTATTCTTCAGTGGATATATAAGATGCCTCAAACAACCCTTTGTGGTTTTTTTTTAGCTATTTATGGTTGATTTAGATCGACTGTGGAGTTTACGTTGTTCATATGTCTCATGTCGTGGTGCTTCATCTAGCCGTAAATCAAAGCAGAAGTGGCAGGCTTGTTTGATTTACACTATGTAGCTTATTATAGCAACAAAGCTTTATGGAAATCTAGTTAGCTTTGGTTATTTTATTTTCTGATTTTGCAATTTTTCTGGTTGATTCTAGTAAGGCCAGATGAAGGTTATATATCTTCAACAGGTAATCAGTTGTTTTTACATGCTGAAGTATGGTGCAGGTGAAAAATCTACAGCTGTTGTTAGCGTTCTCTAGATTATGTAGCAAATAAGGATTTATTATTTCATACATATTTGTCTCATAATAATAATAATACCTTAATAGGACCTTGTCTGTCTCCTCTGCAGCAGCCCACTGCTCAGAGCAGAAGAATAAGATTGAACAAGATTGTTGCTGGTGATTAGCCTTGAGTTTAAATAACAGAGAAACAAGTACATTGCCATATATTTTCATGTGAAGATGCCACAAGGAAGAAAAGCAGTTCAGTGGTCGGATGTGAATGATAATTCAGCCATAAATCAACCAGCCAGCAGTTATTTTACTCAGACGGCGGACTTGAAGCAGCCTACTGGCCGATATGTAAAGCTGCTGTGACATATTTCCTCAGATGAATGGTGTCCTACAGGCGCTTTGTGTCAGCCTACATGACTACCAGTACAATGATTTCTCTTTTCTTAGCTGAAAATCAGATAAATCACAGCATCAGTGGGGACAGACTGAAATTTCACAGACACCCTATTGATGAAATTGGACTTCATCAGTCCAGTCACAGCACTCAGTTAAAGCTGAGAAAGAGAGCTGTATTTCCAAAATCTGGTGTCTTTTTTTTTTATTATTCTTTTGCCTTTTCCAGATTTTGGCCTGCTGCAGTTTTAATGGTGCTGCAGTTGCATGTGTGTGAAAATTGAGGAGATCAAAGTTGTCGCTGGCCTCCATCAGGTGTTATGAGTATATTTTCAGGGTTTTTTTTGCTGCCAGTGAGAAGAAGTAGACTAACATTATGACTCTATGGAGGTGCGCCCACCTGGTTTTCTGTATGCCCACTGATAATATGATTTCTGGTCTTCAGAGATGGAATTTATTGCTGGTTTGGATGAAAAGGCTCTGTGCAGATTTCACTGGCTCGAGCCCACGGTTACTTCTTATTTCTAAAGAGACTACTTTTATTTTACTGAACTTCTTTAAATGTGTTTACTCTTTTCATCCATGTTCACTTTGTTTTTTGCAGTGCATGCAGTCGTCTCATTATTTGTTTGGTATCTTACAGACATAACTGCTACATATGAAGAAATAATTCAAATATGTAGGAAAAAAGTGGAAGTGGTTACTCTTCTCTTGGTGCAAATATTTAATGAAGATAACAACATGAAAAATGACTCAAAATCATTTTAACTACACCATGGAAACAAAGTAATTTCATTTATTTTCCATTCAATTTAGTTATTTTTACACACGTGGACAAAATTGTTGGTACCCCTCAGTTAAAGAAGGAAAAACCCACAATTCTCACTGAAATCACTTGAAACTCACAAAAGTAACAATAAATAAAAATTTATTGAAAATTAAATAATCAAAATCAGCCATCACTTTTGAATTGTTGATTAACATAATTATTTAAAAAAACAAACTAATGAAATAGGGCTGGACAAAAATGATGGTACCCATAACTTAATATTTTGTTGCACAACCTTTTGAGGCAATCACTGCAATTAAACGATTTCTGTATTTGTCAATGAGCGTTCTGCAGCTGTCAACAGGTATTTTGGCCCACTCCTCATGAGCAAACAGCTCCAGTTGTCTCAGGTTTGATGGGTGTCTTCTCCAAATGGCATGTTTCAGCTCCTTCCACATATGTTCAATGGGATTCAGATCTGGGCTCATAGAAGGCCACTTTAGAATAGTCCAACGCTTTTCTCTCAGCCATTCTTGGGTGTTTTTGGCTGTGTGTTTTGGATCGTTGTCCTGTTGGAAGACCCATGACCTGCGACTGAGACCAAGCTTTCTGACACTAGGCAGCACATTTCTCTCCAGAATGCCTTGATAGTCTTCAGATTTCATCGTACCTTGCACACTTTCAAGACACCCTGTGCCAGATGCAGCAAAGCAGCCCCAAAACATTACTGAGCCTCCTCCATGTTTCACCGTAGGGACAGTGTTCTTTTCTTCGTATGCTTGGTTTTTGAGTCTATGAACATAGAGTTGATGTGCCTTACCAAAAAGCTCCAGTTTGGTCTCATTTGTCCAAAGGACATTCTCCCAGAAGCTTTGTGGCTTGTCAACATGCATTTTTGCAAATTCCAGTCTGGCTTTTTTATGAGTTTTTTTCAGCAGTGGTGTCCTCCTTGGTCGTCTCCCATGAAGTCCACTTTGGCTCAAACAACGACGAATGGTGCGATCTGACACTGATGTACCTTGGCCTTGGAGTTCACCTTTAATTTCTTTGGAGGTTGCTCTGGGCTCTTTGGATACAATTCGAACGATCCGTCTCTTCAATTTGTCATCAATTTTCCTCTTGCGGCCACGTCCAGGGAGGTTGGCTACTGTCCCGTGGGTCTTGAACTTCTGAATAATATGAGCCACTGTTGTCACAGGAACTTCAAGCTGTTTAGAGATGGTCTTATAGCCTTTACCTTTAAGATGTTTGTCTATAATTTTTTTTCGGATGTCCTGGGACAATTCTCTCCTTCGCTTTCTGTTGTCCATGTTCAGTGTGGTACACACCTTTTCACCAAACAGCAGGGTGACTACTTGTCTCCCTTTAAATAGGCAGACTGACTGATTATGAGTTTGGAAACACCTGTGATGTCAATTAAATGACACACCTGAGTTAATCATGTCACTCTGGTCAAATAGTTTTCAATCTTTTATAGAGGTACCATCATTTTTGTCCAGGCCTGTTTCATTAGTTTGTTTTTTAAATAATTATGTTAATCAACAATTCAAAAGTAATGGCGGTTTTTGATTATTTAATTTTCAATAAATTTTTATTTATTGTTACTTTTGTGAGTTTCAAGTGATTTCAGTGAGAATTGTGGGTTTTTCCTTCTTTAACTGAGGGGTACCAACAATTTTGTCCACGTGTGTATGTGGCACCAATTCACAACAGAAGTCATCTCAAGGCAGTTTACATTGTAAGGTGAAGAGCTTACAAAAATGAAATTACAAGGGGAAACCTATCGACTCAGAGATTCTCTCTGAGCATCTTTTTGGTGACGGTGGAAGTAAAAAACTCCTCAGTAACAGGATCCTGTTCTACACACTCCGATATGGGAGATGGTGCCATGTTACCGAAAGTCATCACTGGAGGTAGAGGAAAGAGTGTCGGAACAGACCATTAGTGGCATTTTTTAAATAGTGGATTTCCGACATGCAAATGGTAAAAACAAACAAAAGAAAAAATCAAAAGTCACTCCTCTAAGGCCCCGTCCAAACGAAGACGAAACGCTGAACAGTTTCAAAAACGATCGCCGTAAAGACGAAAGCGTCTCAGAAAATGTATGCTTCTACACAAATGCACTCGATACTCATGGAAACGCTGTAAAACACATACTAGACCTCTAGGGGCGCTGTAACGATATGACGGAAACGTGCAAACAGAAGAAAAAAACTGTGGGCATGCACACTTGCAGCAAAAGTTGTAAACAGAGAGCTTCATCAGTACATTTGCTACACTGTACGCCGCCATTGTTGTTGTCGTGGCCGCGTGTGGCGCATGCATGTCAATGAGAGCCTGTCCTCAAACCAAAAACGACCACATAGGTCGTCTGTACACGCCCGTATTACTACCCAGTGTTACGTTTTGACTATGCGACCTCTGGCGGTTGAGTAAATATCGACACTCTGGAGTCGCAGGTGAAACGTCATCATGAACAAACTTTTATCTAACACTATCCCTGTCCCTATCCCTAACCCTAACCTTAACCATAACCCTAAAAACGTGTTGGGAAAGTGAGAAAAAAGCCGTTTTGCGACGGAAAAGCCGTTTCGCGAATTAAATCCCGTAATGCGTTCGTTTTCCCCGTAGGGGCGCAAACGTTCATACGACCACATAGGTCGTATTCCGGTGCACGGTGCAAACGACCAATGCGGTCGTATGAATATGAGGACTTGTTGTCAATGAAGATACGAAACTATGACGCAAGCATTTCTGAAAAGCAGCGGATCGCCCGTACACACGGAGCTGCGTAAACGGCGTTTCAAAATCTTTCTACTCTGGAACCCGTTTTCAAAAATGATCGTTTACAGACCCCCAAAACGCCGTCTTCATGTGGATGATATGCAGATTCAGCAAGAAACTTATGCGTTTAGACCTCGTTTCATCTTCGTGTGTACTGGGCTTCAATAGTCTCCAAACAGTAATTTAAGGTACCTATTGTCAAAGTGTAATTAAATGCACTGCTGCAAGAAAAAAAAGAATGTATTACTCTGCCAAGGAATGTGGTGGAGTTATGTGATGATCCACGTCAGTTTGTCTGTCTGTCTGTCTGTTTGCAACATAACTCAAAACTGGAATGACGGATTTGGACGAAATTTTCAGGGAAGGTCAGAAATGACACAAGGATCAACTGATTATATTTTGGCAGTGATGCAGCTTATAATCTTGATCAATAGATTTGTTAAAGATTTTTGCATTACTGCAAGATAGTGGCATTGCATGACTGTAATTGAGGCAACTTGTTTTGGTTTTTTTAAACAGCTGTCAATTTCATTACCAGCAACCATCACTCCTGTGTTCTAATGCTACATTGTGTTAGCTAATGGTGTTGAAAGGCTCATTGAAGATTAGAAAACCCTTGTGCAATTATGTTAGAACATGAATAAAACGTGAGTTTTTATGGAAAACATAAAATTGTCTGAGTGACCCCAAACTTTTGAACAGTAGTGTATGTAAAAGGAGCATTTTAAAATTTTAACCATTTCAGATGCTGTTGGCTGTTTTGTATTTTTAGCAAGACATTACATTTTAAAAGCTAGTTTATTTCTTTACCTATTGTAAATGTGGTGCAGTAAAAAGTTCAATATTTCTTCCTGAAAACAAACAACATAACATGAATAAATGCTTCCATTCCTGGTCCTAAAATTGAACTTAATGGAAACCAGCATTCTAAACTCACTGATAGTATTCATCATCAGAAAGTACTGTGTCGTTGTTTCTCTCTCTGGTGTCCGTGATGTGCAGGTGAAGGAGTGACGTCTGTGACACTGACTTTCTTTAAAAGTATTTTATTAAAGGAAAGAGCAGCATCAGTACAGACAGAACCTGCCTGGAAGGAGTCGGCCAATTGAATCCCTGCCGACACTGACCAGTAATCAGGTTTTATAGGTTTTAACATGTAAATGAGTACAACATATGGTTATTTATTGTCTATCACATGGGAAACAAGTGAGGAGTATCCCCAAACAAACCCCCCTTATCTACAACAGCTGAAGAATCCCTAAATCAGTATTTTAGACAGAAGAACCCTCATAAAAACACCTCCAACAGGGCTCTGTAAACAGGAGAACACATTCCCATGGCATGGGTTGAATATAATGCAGGTTCCATCTGTGGTCAGAGACACCAGAGCAAACACTGCATCTCCTTTCAAATACTAGAACAAACAAAACAGATTCCAGTCTACTAACTTATTAAGTAATACATGTAACAGATCAGATACCACAACTGCAAAGGGCTTCTGGTATCAGGTACAAAATTTACACCCTAGTCTTATTCTTGAAATGCTTCTGGATTCCTGGAAAGTTTCCTAGAGTACCTTGTTGCCAGACTGGCTGTTTTCACTTCTGGTTGGCAGCAAAGGATACGCTGCAGCTCTGCCTTATCAGAATTCATGTCACACATTCTAGGGATGCGTAATCATTCAGCCTTGGACTGAACAGGTCAGGGTCTGACGTAAGGGTCCTCTTCATGGTCGTAACCTCAGCAGGGACAGTACAGAATGGGCATCAGCCAAAGATACATTACAGAGGTGGCAGCAGTGTTGGGCTGGATGATGATCTTTGACTCTTCTGCCTCACCAGCGAGTTATGTGGAATTTATATCAATCAGGATTAGTGGTATTTTTGGTGATGTGAATTGAAATGTATTTTTATAGCAGCGCTTAAAGAATACATAAATTCCTCAAATATGAAGGCTATTATTGCCTTTGCTGTCTCAGGGGTGTCTTGATACTTGCCTACATATATTTGACAGATTTCACATACAGTTTCCTTTATGGACGGAGGTTACACATAGAAAACATATGGTGAGGTGGGTAAGTGTGATGCACTCTTAGAGATGACCATGATACAAAATTATACAGTCACAGACAAAAGCATTGGCACCCCTGGAATTTTTCCAGAAGATGCACCATTTCTTCCAAAGGGTGTGCAAGTAAATATTGAATCAAGGGTGCCGACAATTTTGTCCAGTCCATTTTTTAAGTTTTGTGTAGTGATATCAAATTTGACTTTTTTTTCTTCTGCTTTTTTTTCTAATGCACATCAATGAAATTAACACATGTACAGTATAACAAAAACATTTGTAATTGCAACAATTTCTGGGAGAAATGGTGTATTTTCTGAAAAAATTCAAGGGGTGTCAATACTTTCATCCATGACTGTATAAGCCAGTTAATGAGTTGAAGTATGATGCCGGCCGAAAAGAATTAATTGGTGGAAATTTTCTGAGTGAAGATAATGCAAAACTGTAGAATTTCCGAATCTGATCATTTGTGTAGGTGTTGAGAGTTTTTTTTCTTCTTGTTGACAAAGTTTCAAATTGTCCTGACTGTGTGTGCCACAGTGTTCATTTATATTTGTGTGAACTATGAAGCTCACAGGCTATGAAATGTTAAAGGGAAGGCTGTTTGTTTCCAGAGTTTGTCTTTAAGGTAGACTTGATCCAATTTTAGCAGGATATTTATGTTGCGTTGGAGGCTAAAGTCATTAAACCAAAGTCTGTGCAAACCACAGATGACATGATGTCTGTAGCTTACTGCAACTTTAAGGCCTCTTCCTAATACATGTGTCATTTCCCAGCTGTACATAGAAGAAATTAGAAAAAATGGAGGCAAAAAATTTAAAAATTGTTACAGCAAGTAAGACTGATTCCACTCGATGCATGTATAAGTTGAAACCTGTCAAAATCTAGGATTTGAACTTTTTGTTAGCGACACTGAAAGGTATTTATGGATGTGTGTTTCACAAAACAGACCACGTGAAGTGTCGCATGAGATTTTTGACGATACATTTGGATTCTCTATAAATAATAAAAACAACCCTAAATTCTGACAAATAATATTCTCTTTTATACTGATATGCAAGCAATATAAGAAAAGATCATGAATTTAGGGCAAAACTAATGGTACTGTGGTTTATATAAATGCAATATGATTAAATTACATTGTCAGTTGATGTTGTAATGGCAAGCATAACATTTTAAATAAACTAATAAGCCAAGCCTGGCTTCATCATGCTGTGGTGATACTGCAGGTTGGTGGCTGTTTACTGAAGCAGTCATCTGAAAAACAAAAGAAATGACCAGGAGAGGAGAACTGGGAACTTTACAAGATGTCAGGTGAAATGGATACATGAGCAATATTCTGCAAACTGATATTTTCTGTTTTCAAATAGGGGACACTGTAAACCTGCAAATCCATCCATCCATCCATTCTCTATACACCGCTTTATCCTCACTAGGGTCGCGGGGGGTGCTGGAGCCAATCTCAGCTGACTTGGGCGAAGGCAGGGGACACCCTGGACAGGTCACCAGTCTGTTGCAGGGCTACATATACAGACAAACAATCACACTCACATTCACACCTACGGGCAATTTAGAGTAACCAATTAACCTCAGCATATTTTTGGACTGTGGGAGAAAGCCGGAGTACCCGGAGAAAACCCACGCATGCACAGGGAGAACATGCAAACTCCATGCAGAAAGATCCCAGGCCCAGGCCGGGATTTGTACCGGGGACCTTCTTGCTGCAAGGTGAAAGTGCTAACCACTACTGCACTGTGCAGCCCACCTGCAAATCCAACAATAAGAAATATGAAGCCTTGAATTTTCCATCTTGAGGTGAATATTTTACGTATTTTATCATATGCACACCTGTAATAACTTACACACAGCATCTTTTTACATTCCACTATAGAATAAACTCTAGTAATGAAATCCATACTGTCAGAGGGATTAGCTGAAGAGAGTTTCAGCGAATGATAATTATTTTACACATATGGTGATTGTTTTGGCTGAAATATTTACAGACCATGAGGTCTATAGAACAGTTAATAGCCAATCAAAACTGGCTACTTGTCTAATGCGCGGCAAAATGTTAGCGACGATGGTCATCTCTTCAGAAACAGCTGGCAAACTGGAGCTGAACTCTCCATCTTGGTGTGTGTATTGCACTGAGAAAAGTGGAATAATCAAAGTAAATTTCTTGTGCCATCTTCAGTGTGACAAGTTTTGGCCCATCATTCCTCTCACTCTTTGTGGTGTGTGCAGTTAGAACAGACCGTTGCACTAATGTGGATTTGTGACTACTTTTAGGCCTACAGTGAATCTACCTGCTCAGAGGTGTGGGAGCTCTTTCTTAACCTTTCACTTAATTTCAAGAAGATCTGTCTGAAAACACATTCTCCTGGTTTCTGTGGATTTCTATAAATTCACAGCAAAGCAATCATGCTTATAACTGCAGATCTCGCTGTATGGTCTCTCTCAGTAATCCAGCTGACTGTCAGCACATCTGTGGCTCCACACAGGAACTGCTGAAAGCTAATGCATTCATGGCACAGATTTTCCAAAATGTAAACAAATTGCAGGCCCCACTTTCACTCATCATTTCAAATGTTTCATTTCCAGACACCATCTACGTAGACATGAATACATTTTGATTACTATGTTTATGCTTCATCACAAATATGATTTATGGACAATTTTCACTTAGTTTTTCCAAGCTACATGCAATCTAGGGTCAATTCTACTGCAGTCAATATGTTCCGGTACAACTAAACTGCAGTCTCTTAAGTTTTAAAAGAAACGCATTTCCTGTTAAATGTAAGACTGTGACACAGTGCAACAGGCTCGCTGAGGTCAGCAACAAGGCTATCAAAAAAAGGCCTATGTTTATTTCACTTGTTGTTCACTTCTGGTTTTCAGATAAATTGGAGGAGGGGATTTAAAATGAAAACATTGTAGATTTCACAACACTAAAATCCTTCCGTCTTTCAATATGTGGAGTGAGGTTATGGAGCAGATTGGAGCAATGTCCAACCACAAGGAAGTTTAAAAAGCAGTACAAAACAAGTAAAGCACTCAGAGAGTGAGTTGCTCCTTCAAGGCTGCTCAGTCGTTGTAGGATTTCTGATTGATGAAATCTTTAAACAGAAGTTAGAAAAGTCAGCAGGCAGCTGACGTAGTGTTCACTAGTTGTCATAGTTACAGTGACCCCATGCCACTATCTTACAGAAATCTTCAACAAATCCATGGATCCAGACTATAAGCATTGCCAAAATCTAATCACTTGGTCCTTGTGTCATTTCTCATCCAAATCCATGAGTCCGTATTTAAGTAATGTTGTGCACAGACAAACAGAGACAGAGAAATATTTACTGATTGTCACATAACTTCACTGAGGCTCCGCCTCCTTGAGGTACAAAATATGGTTTTCATGAGGTACAGGAAGCACACGAGTATATCACTGAGTGTTTAATATTTGTTTATTTATTATATTTATTTGATATTTTGCTTGTAAATTTGTACATAAGCCACTATAGGAGTGAGGTACTGAGTGACTGATGGTGGAGATGGAGAAGGGCTAGGAGTAAATAAGCTTATGCTTCATCCTACTCCTTTTTGGATATGTTGGGTTATTATTTTTTTACTTTGTTTTGTTTGTTTGATTTGTTGTGTTGCATTTTGTTTTGTTGCTGTTTTGAATATTTTGATTTGACTTTATTTCCTCACGTCTGAAATCAGGGCTGCTCAGCGGCGTAGTGGTTAGCCCTTTCGCCTTGTAGCAAGAAGATCTCTGGTTCGAATCCCGGGGTGGGCCTGGGATCTTTCTGCATGGAGTTTGCAAGTTCTCACTGAGCATGCATGGGTTTTCTCCGGGCACTCCGGCTTCCTCCCACAGTCCAAAAATATGCTGAGGTTAATTGATGGCTCTAAATTGCCCGTAGTTGTGAATGTGAGTGTGATTGTTCGTCTGTGTATGTGGCCCTGCGACAGACTGGTGACCTGTCCAGGGTGTCCCCTGCCTTCGCCCGAGTCAGCTGGGACAGACTCCAGCGACCCTAGTGAGGATAAAGCGGTGTATAGAGGATGGATGGACGTCGGAAATCAAAGCATTCATTCTGAATGTGGTTCGGTTTCGAGAAAGATCATGGTTTAGGTTAAAACAAAATCCCTTCATGACATGTTTGAAGCTTTTCCTCTTTTTTGGGGGTTAGAGAAGTTTCGAGTGTCACCTCATCTAACATAGGAATGGTTGGCTGAAAAGGAACAACAGTAAAGCATTAAATTAAATGGAAAAGATATGTCAATAGAAAGGCACTTGTTATACATCACAAACAAACATAATCCGGTCGAAAATCCATTTGCCTCAAAAAGTAATTGAGGATGCAGTTCGGTTGGGAACGTATTTTTTGGAAGACAGGGCTGAGCTGTGTGACAACAAAATCCTTTTATCCCATTCAACTACAACTGCAAAGTACAGCATGATCCATAAATTCACAAAAAGTTGCAGATGAGTCATATTTGGGGTGCACAGGAAGTTTTATCATCTTCATGGCCCTCGCTGACTTCATGTGTCTCCCTCTCTCATACAGATACAGCCTCTCTCACCCATACAGATGAAGATGATACACGATCCTTCAGAGTTTGAACTGATTGCAGATCAGATATGACTGTTTGCAGTCGAAATTGCTGAAGATGCTATTTCCTCTCGCTAAAATTAGTGAGAGAGAAAAATAACACATTTTCAGCTGCCCACAGAGGAGAGACTCTGTGGAGGCTGTTTCCACATGCTGCTTACTGACATAGTTACACTAGTTAAGTGAAACACATGTTCAACGATACATCCTATATATATATATATATATATATATATATATATATATATATATATGTATGTATGTATGTTGCAATTATACCCTTTCATCATAAGGCCAAAATGCATCTCAAATGGTGGTTAAAACAGTCTTGAATGCCTTTTAGATGCATTGCATATCGTTCTTTTGATACACGAAAGCTGTCTGATCTGCCCACCTTCTATGAATGCACTAATTTTGACTGTTCAAATCATCTAAAGCATGATGCACTTTGGTGCCAAAACCAAAAACATCTCAGATGGAAAAAAGATTCTTGAATCCTCAAAACCCCCACTTTCCTTTATCCAGTCACACTCTAAAAACATCATTTAAAAAATTAACACGACAGTTTACATCAATATTACTGAGTTAAACAATTCTAAGTAAAGTATGTCCAACCAATTAAAAAAATACATTAGATTTCAGGAACTGGCTTTCCCACAACTATCAAAGGTATTTTTTAACAACTTGTTTATTTATTAGTAGCACACAAGTTTTTCCAACTAGTATTTCCTAATTATTTTATAAGAAGTTTGAAGTGTTACGTACTTAATTGTTACTCCGCCAAGGAGCTGGAGCCTTGCTAGAGTTCAGTGACGGTAGACGTACGTTCATCTGTTTGTCTGTTTGTTTGCAACATTACATAAAAATTAATGGATATGGATGAAACAGTCTGGATTAATGGATTTGCTAAAGATTTCTGTATCATTGTGAGATAGCGGCGCGGCATCACTGTAACTATGACAACGAGTGAACACTACATCAGCTGCCTGCTGAGGATCACATGATTGTTATCCCACTACAAATCCACCACTGTGGAATTATCAGGACTTATCCATTGGAAATTATAAAAGAAACTATTGATTAAAATGCGGGAGTGTTTCCGAGTCCCATCAATTTCCGCCACCCGCTACATATTTAGGTCATGTGATTCAGTGTCTGTGCATAAAGTACACATGCATGACACACACCTGCGCTCAGCACAAAGTCGTTTTGTTTGTAGGTACATCTATATTAAATAGCTACATTCTATGGTGCCATGATTTCTGCCACGACTTCTTTCAAGATTTCATCCATCAGAAATGACACAGAAATGATGGGTGCTGCACTTTTTTATTATTATGAACATTAGTTTTTAAGAAATGGAAGAAATGAAGTTGCTCCAGTGTTGAGGAGGTATGTGAGAGGACTTTACATCCTGATATTTAGTTATCAAACCAATTTCATGAAATTTAGCATTACATTACCTAAGGCAAAAATTTGACTATAATTTACACAGAATACTAAGTTGATACACATTGCATCATAATTTTGTCAACACAACTCATCAGATTAATGTTCACTTTATATCAGTAAATTATTTTTTTATCCTGTAACCCTTCATTTACCATGCAAGCTTTGGGAGTAGGTCTCCGAAGTTGCTTTTTAGAGGACATACACTACCATTCAAAAGTTTGGAGTCACTTAGCAATGCCCTTATTTTCGAAAGAAAAACACGTTTTTTTCAGTAAAAAAAATTAAATGAATTGTAAATATAGTCTGGACATTGTTAATGTGGTAAATGACTATTCTAGCTAGAAACAGCTGATTTCTAATGGAATATCTCCATAGGGGTACAGAGGAACATTTCCAACAACCATCACTCCTGTGTTCTAATGCTACATTGTGTTAGCTAATGGTGTTGAAAGGCTAATTGATGGTTAGAAAACCCTTGTGCAATTATGTTAACACATGAATAAACGTATGAGTTTTCATGGAAAGCATGAAATTTCCTGGGTGACCCCAAACTTTTGAACAGTAGTGTATACAAAGATACCTGGCTTGTCTTTCAAACCAGTGAACATGCAGAGAAGAAATTCAAGACATTCTGAATTTGTAGTGTGCCACTCAAATGATGTTTGTGATTTGTTGCTGTATTGTTGTAGCAGTAGTTTAAAAATCAGTACAGTTTTCAGTTCATCTTAATAGGTGATATTTGCTGCCAGAATCTCTAAAATATCACTGCATCAGTTGGTTGTTTGAACATGGAGAAATTTCCTACTCAAGCAAGTCCAATTTTGCAATCAATTTTGCTTTCTGTAAGTAATTTAAACAGTTGTGACTAATTACAGAAGAGCAGTTTTAGGATTTTGCTCCCTATAATCAAATCAGACTGGATTATTTTCTCATTTATTTGTTTATCATCTGTCACGAGGAGATGTCCCAGACACTGCAGGTTGCATTTTCTTAAAAAGAAAGGAAAAGAAAAAAGAGGAGATTATTTTAGCTATAAGTAAATGAATATTTGTTCCACACTGGCTCAGATGGGACTGTGCCATTGATGGGTGGACGCTGTGTTAAGTGTTGTCACTGGGTTTTCAGTGCCTATGAGGTCTGGCTGCTGGGGTGTGTGTGTTGTAGCAAACAGTGAATGAATGTGGCCGTGTGTGTCTGTTCACCTTTGTATATGCGAATGCTTTGATGAGCTTTGAGACACAATGGGGAGCCTTTCTTCCCTCTGTCCCTCAGCCTGGCAGTAATCGCTGATTAGAGGCTCAGCTCATCTCACTGTGGTGGAGGGTTTTACTCCTCATACAGAAAACATGCCTCATCCGAGCTGTCAGGAAGCCATCTACTGTCGCATAGCCACTTTCTGGAGGGAGACAGAGAGCATAACAGGACACAATGTGCCTGCTGAGCTTGTATGTGTTTGTGAATATGTTGTTTCTGTGAGACGGGGTGGAAAACCAGGGAATGTTTTGCAGAAACCTCGGTTTCTTGTCAGAAATGTACAGCTTTAAGGAGGATTTATGTGCTGCATGTTAAGACTTTGGCTGCCTATAAAGAAGAAACTGAGGTAGAGTTGAGCTTTGGATTTCACCTCCAGTTTGTCGTGGTACCTCCCCAACAGCAGATGGATGTTGTGCGTCGTGATGTGTTGTCCATCCATCCATTCTCTATACACCGCTTTATCCTCACTGGGTGAGTCAGCTGGAGCTATCCCAGCTGACTCGGGCGAAGGCAGGAGACACCCTGGACAGGTCGCCAGTCTGTCACAGGGCTACATATACAGACAAACAATCACTCTCACACTTACACCTACGGGCAATTTGGAGTAATCAATTTGGACTGTGGGAGGAAGCCGGAGTACCCGGAGAAAACCCACGCATGCAACAGAACAAGCAACCTCCATGTCCTTTTCATGCAGAAAGATCCCAGGCCCACCCCGGGATTCAAATCGGGGATCTTCTTGCTGCAAGGCGAAAGTGCTAACCACTACGCCACTGTGCAGCCCCATGATGTGTTGTGTTTAGATGAAAGTACACTGGTTCTGTTCGTTTGTGTGCATTGTTATACAAAGCACTGATTGGAGGTTGTGCTTAAATACTAAGACTGTTCATCAGTAGCTGAAGCAGTGCTGGATGAAATTATCACACAAAAATTCTTTTTGAGACTTTCTGTATTTGGTATGTACTGCTCTGCACTACTGCTTCCGGGAAATAGCCAGAGCCATACACTTTGAATGTAATATAGCAAAGGATCTCACTTTTCCCGCATGAATTTTATATGTGTATGAAAAAACTAATAGCAAAATTTTGAAATTCTCCTTAACTGTTAACAGTCAGTATTCTTGTAACAAAATCCCATGGATGGTTGATAGGCTCATGGAGCCTTTTTGTTTTTTTGTTTTTTTTACTACTGACACCTCCACTAATGCCTCATAAGAGTACAACTGATTCAGTAAACACTAAGTGACTTGATTGTTCAATTAAGTAGTTTGTTTAATGCTGTTGCTATGCCCTAATTGGCTAAACAAAACCCAACATAGTAGCGTTACACCAGCTTCACTTAGGCTTCACTGTTGGACATAAACAAGTAACAGCAACAACATCGAATGTTCCATCGCACAATGGACTTTATTCTAAATACACTGCCTGTCCAAAAAAAAAAAAAAAAGTCTCCGCCCAGATTTAACAAAACAAATAGGTAAGAGCCTTCCATTGGATAATTACTGCAGCCATGAATACGTTTCAGCTGCAACAACTTATTTAACTCTAATTGATGCTGTGAGGAGCTTCTTATATCTGAAACAGCCATGTTGGAAGACATGTCCTGTGGTCGTGGAAAGGATGTTAATGAGTTTCAGAAGAGTCAAATTATTGGCCTGCTTGAAGCAAAGAAAACAACTAAGGAGATTTCTGAAACTACTAAAATCAGGTTAAGAACCATCCAATGCATTGTTAAAACCTGGAAGGATAGTGGTGAACCATCACCTTTGAGGAAGAAATGTGGTTGGAACAAACTCTTGGATGATCATGTTCAGAGATCAGTTAAATGTTTTGTGAAATCATATCATATGAAATCAACACGGTTATGTCTAATAGTGAAAGTAAAAGCATTTCCACATGTACAATGTGACGGAAGCTCAAAGGATTGGGACTAAAGAGCAGTGTAGCTGTAAGAAAACCACTGATCAGCGAGGCTAATCAGAACAAAAAGAATTTAATTTGTTATGGAGCATAAAGATTGGACTCTTGAGCAATGAAAGAAGGTCATGTGGTCTGATGAGTCTGGATTTACCCTGTTCCAAAGTGATTGGCATTTCAGGGTAAGAAGAGAGGCAGATGAAGTGATGCACTTATGATGCCTAGTGCCTATCATGAGGGATCATATTATGATCTCAGCAGCAGTTGGTCAGGCTTAAGGTCAGCAACGTCATGTACCCAAAGAATGACAGGGTTTCCGCGGGGTTTTAAAAAGTATTAAAAAGTGATAAATCAAAAACGCAAAATTTAATGGCCTTAAAAGGTTTTAAATTTGGACAAAAGGTATTATTTTTTAAAAACGAGGTATTTTTTTCTTTTAGACCATGAGCTGTTTCATTTTGATCAAAAAATAAACATAAATAAAATAAAACATATCTTTGCTTGCAAAATTTTATACCGGAACGTTCGTCAGTCGCTCACGTCGACGTCATAGCAATGCATTCATTGGTCGTTAGAGAGCTGAAATCCTCCGCGTGCGCACTGAGTACATAGCTGACTTAGCTGCTGCAATGCTAACTTGACATCTCCCTGGATGATGCCACTTCGACTTCCGAGAGCGACCGCGGCCTGCGGGATCGCGGAATAGCGCTCATCTGTCCGCAGATTGCTCTCCCACAACTTATATGTGGATCCAAACTTTAAGCCGTATCACTGCCGAAGTCTAATCACTTGGTCCTTGTGTCATTTCTGACCGACCCTGAAAACTTCATTCAAATCCCCGAGTCCGTTTTGAATGATGTGGGTAACAAGGAAATTATTCACACACGCTGATCGTCACATAAGTCCGCTGTGGCTCTCAGCGGCGAGACCGAGACGCCCCGTCTGCCCTAGTTGTCCAACCACGGAGCGTGTTGCCTGTGGTAGCGTCCCGCTCAGGCGGTGGTCGACCCTCCGGATGACATGGACATTTCTCTCCACTCTTTGGTGGAATAATTAATCTAATTTACCTCATTCTTTCAGTGCTCTAATGGATCTAGATGCAACAGTTTCCATCATGGTGATTTGTCTGGTCTGTTGTCCGCTCATTTCGGCCATTCTAATATGTTTCGTGAGTGTGCATCAATCAATGATTTTTTTCTTCTTTTTTGTATTCCACCACAATATTGCACGGTTGTAAAAGCTCCGCTTTGGTGAAGAACATCAGTGAATTAATTGTTTATCACGGTCTTCAGCAGTAATTTTTATTGGTAAATGAGAGACATTAGTATCGCACATGTCTGCATCTTCAAACCATAAACAGGAAGTGAATTCGGTGACATACGTGCATTACGTTTGCGCTGGGAGCCGCTATGATTGGTGGAACTCACGGGAGGCGGGCCAAAATTGCGGGAAAGTTGCGGTGATTGGACAAAATTGCAATGGCTGAACTAATCACAAAATCAAATTCTCTGAGGAGAAGATACAAAGAGAAGAAGGAGGAATTGGTGTAAATGGACAAAACTAACGAGGACAAGGCTGTGCAGCTGACGCACTTGCCGTAAGACTTTGATTTTGTCTCTCTCTCTCTCTCTCTCTATTTTATGAAAGGTTAAGGCACTTGGCACAAGATTTTTTTTATTTTGTCATCCTGCTCTCTTTTTGATTAAGTGTTTTGTGAAAATTTGCATGCAGATTTGTTGGTCATTTAAACCTAGTTGGTTGTTCAATCCTTGTCTCAATTTGTTTTTACTGGTTTGTGTGGTTGTTAAACATGTTCTTAATGGGCTAGTGGAGTCTTCCATGGGGACAGGAAATAAATGTGCAATATTTTGTCTAAATCTCTTCTTTTATAGTATTAGTAGCTGTTGCCTAATGGTTGGGAGTCAATCTTGAAAAGGTTGTACGTAAGTTTAAATTCAATACCGTTCCATTGCTTAAGCGCCTCTGAAGCAAGGCACCCCACCTGACATTGCACCAGTTACTGTAACTAATACCCTGTAGCTAAATAACTAGGTCTCCTTGGATAGTGGTAAGTATGATGTAAGTGTTGTATGTCAAAATCTGCGTGCATATCAAAAAAGGTTTCTGATTAATACTTGCAACTCGGTGTCTTGATGGTTGTAAAAAAAAATCTGAAGGTAGTAAAAAAAGGTATTAAATGGTAGTAAATTTAACTTCAAGATTGGTGTATAAACCCTGAATGAGGTCAGCTGAATATACTGAATGATCAGGTTTTTCCATCGATGAAGTTTATCTTCCCTGATGGCATGGACATATTCCAAGATGACGACCCTAGGATTCACGGGGCTCACATTGTGAATGAGTGGATCAGGGAGCATGAGACGTCATTTTCACACATGAATTGACCTCCACAGAGTCCAGACCTCAGCCCCATTGAGAATCTTTGGGATGTTCTGGAGTAGACTTTGCAAAGCAGTCCGACTCTCCCATTATCAATACAAGATCTTGATAGAAAATTAATGCAACTCTGGACAGAAATAAATGCTGTGACATTGCAGAAGCTGTCACAGTTCCGCTCCTCTGTCCTGTCTGTCTGTCTGGTTGTCTCCCGTCCGCTCCTCTGCCCTGTCTTTCCCCTGCAGCTCGGTGCCTGAGTGGAGTCTAGCTTCTCAAGCTGACTCCACTCAGGCAATCAACTATCTCCATGGCTCCCGGACAGCTGACGATCATTCACTAACGACTCACCTCTGCAATAAGTACCGGCTCAGCCTTCCACTCCCTGCCAGAGTGTTAACCAAGAACCACACAGTTTGGTTTGCTCTCCAGCCTTTTTGCATTATCTGTTTGAGTTTCTACCCTGTTTTTCTCACGTTTGTTTTCTCCTGCCTCCACGCAGCCAGCTGTCCGGGAACCCCTCTCCTGCCTGGTCCCCCTCTCCTGCCTGGAACCCCCTCTCCTGCCTGGTCCCCCTCTCCTGCCTGGAACCCCCTCTCCTGCCTGGAACCCCCTCTCCTGCCTGGAACCCCCTCTCCTGCCTGGAACCCCCTCTCCTGCCTGGAACCCCCTCTCCTGCCTGGAACCCCCCGCTCATGCACTCTGGTTTCCCCATCCTGGCCATTATTCATCCCCAACAATAAACCACTTGCATTCAGCCAGCCCTGGTAGTGTGGCTTTCTGCTTGGGTCCACCCACTCGCCGTGACAGAAGCTTATCCAAATGATGCCACAGTGAATGTGTGCTGTACTCAAAGGTAAAGGTGATCCATCAAAATATTAGAGTGTGCAACGTTTTTTTTGGACGGGCAGTGTATAATAATGTATGTATTTTGTATTCCCATTTCTATCTTTCCTACCTTCTCAGATGTAATTTCCTGTGATTGTAGTAAAATAAAACAAAACCGTTCCTGCCACTGTATTTGCGCTCTTCTGGTCAACACAACCTGATACCAACTCTCATACACACTCTCTCCCTTCAACACCTCCTTCTGCTGTGCCAAACTGTTGTCCTTGCAGTTAGGACTACAGAATAGGCTGTTTTTCAACTCATGCAAACAGGTCTTTGGCCACACCAGCAAAATGGCGTCCCATATTTTTTTTTAATTCAGACTGTGCAATATGTCCAGTGGCTGCATTTTTCAAGAATTTCCTTCGGGATCAATTAAATTCCATGATGTTACATTCTGGTCCATGGAGGCTACTGTCAGTGCAGAATTCCTTTGTTATGAATTTATCAAACGTTGATGCATGAAGCTTAAGACAAAGGCCTTCTGGCGCCCAGGGACTTGACAGCATGACAACAAGATCAGTGATCAATAAGTTAGCTGATATCCGATCTGTCAGAGAACGGCACCGCAGGCCTGCTGAATATTATTCCAACTTCTGACAAAGTCTTTAAAAATGCTCTTCAAAGTCAGGGCTATTTTCTAGCCCAAACATGTTTTGAGTTAAATTTTCCCTTTGAGAAAAAAAGATCAAATGAACCAGTGTCATGAAGGTCAAACAAATTGAAAGTCTAAAATCTCCTTCAGAGTGGACATTGATTTTTTTTTTTTTTCCAAGTCTTGAAGAGAACTCACTGCAGAAACCTTAACCTGATGTTGTAGGTCCTGACTCCCAGGGCATTTGTCAATGAGGTCAAGTCACATTTATATCGCAATTACTTCTTTGTCTCCCTGAGCCAAAGAGGATTTGTCTTCTATCATTTATTGTCAGCATGTCTACAGACCTTTGTTATAAATATGAGATTAACTGCAATCTTAAATCCTTTGAGAATATTAGTAGATTTGCTGGGTACCATAGGAGGGCAATAAGACCAGGACTGAAGAGATAAACCAGTGATTGCTCAGCTTATATTTAGCCCCTGACCCTGTGGTCTGCAGTCCCAGGAGATCTGTAGCACTGCCATGCACAGTATAAGTCTTTTAATAAAGCATGAGGAACCACTGCATTTGGGACTCTGGAGGCACTTTGTCAGGGCAACTGAAAGACAACAGTCCCTCGTGCTTTAATAAAAGACTTTCAACTCACATCAGAGTGATTCTGGCCTCTTGGGGTTGCTGCTATGACCCCAGCAGCTGAGCTGTCACTGTTTTAAGTCTTATTTGCCACATCCTGAGGAGCACCTAATTCAGTGTAATACGGCAAACTTCAGTGATTTCGAGCCAAGCGGGTAGCGTAGCTTTACGGAAGGAAATCAGTTCAGGTTACCACTTTGTTCCAGAGTGAAACATCTCAACCAGAGGAAGACGGACAACAAAATATAACCTGTGATTTTTTTTTTTTTTTTTTTGTCATGCGGCCCCAATTAGGAACATCAAATCTGAGGTTAACACAACATGTGGGTTGATTAACAAATTATTCAATAAAAACTTAAAATATTAAAAAATATATTAGTTTGTAGTTAGCAAAAAATTGTTTGAAGATAATTGTGACAGGCCTAAGGAAATACAGACATGCCAGATTTTCATCAACCCTAAAACAGAATGATAATGAGGTATAATCAGTATAATCAGACTATTCTTCACAGTGCTCTGTTGGTGCGAGAGAATGTTCTGCCTATGTGAGACTTAGCTAAGATGCAGAATTAGGAAGTTAATATTCAGAGAGTGTACAGAAAGCAAAATGGAAAAAAATGTTGAGAATATTGCAACATGCTCTCATTCCTTTTGTTATTTTTTTTAACCTAAATGAAGTCCAGCCTGATCATATGAAAGATGTATTGCGTTCCAACTTACATTCATGGGATGACATTCAGTAATGCACCTCTGATTGGATAAGGATTGGACAAATATCCTCTTGCTTCGAGGCTATAATGTAAAAACAATTATGAGCAGTCCAGAAGAAAATGATCAGATTTATGGCTTTATTTTGATCATTTACTATCAAAGTTGACAACCATATTTTTATTTGTCGACTGTGACTGCAAATCTCTTTAAATTTTAGAAAAATTGAAGATATTGTGTATTAAGTCTGACAATTAAATCTCAGAAATGATCAAACCTGCAGCAGAACTGAAAGCAAAACTCCAGCACTTAAACCCCAAGGTGAACAAAAAACATTCAGTTAGTTTGTTTAGCTTGTTTATGGCAGGACAAAGCACCTGCTCTCTGTTCGCTCCTCTCTAATGCTTTTTCCTCTTCACCGCTGTCCTCATCATCACCTGCAGACTACTTGAATAAATCTGTTACACCTGAACACAGTTTGCACACCATCTCTGCCCTGCCTGTCTGAGTGTTCTGTTTCCATCCATGTTTTGGCAATTAGCGCTGGATACATTTAAAAAGTGCTAGATAATAATGTCCTGTGTGCTGATACTTTTGGCTGTGATGACAAATACTACCTACTAAGATGGTTTTCATCAGCCGTGTTGATAATCTGTTCAATAGCTGTTCATAGAAAATATAATGCTGGTGTTAGGACAAAACAGACTGGGCCTGACAAAACCAGCCTCCTGGGAAAATTCATGAACCTTTCAATGGCCAATCCATGCTTTTACTTTTTAATTTAATATCTCCATAGGGGTACAGAGGAACATTTCCAGCAACCATCACTCCTGTGTTCTAATGCTACATTGTGTTAGCTAATGGTGTTGAAAGGCTACTCGATGATTAGAAAACACACATTCTTTTAGCATATGAATGAAAGTGTGACTTTTCATGGAAAACATGAAATTGTCTGGATGACCCCAAACTTTTGAACCATAGCGTACATTCAGGTGCTCAAACGATGTATCCTGCTTGCTTTGATTGTCCGACCTGCCTTCTAGTGTCATCATGAGGTCACTTTTTTAGTGAACTATCTCTAAAGCTGTAGGATATTTTGTCATGAAGATATTCTCCCATGAACCTTGTGATAATTTTGAAGATCTCTTGCAGATACAGTTTGACATTTTGTGAAATCCAAAATGTCTGCCTCCTGATAATAGTCAAATAAAAAGGTTGCCACCACTTTCAGCCTGGCTCTGTCCAAAGGTCAAACTATCAGCACTTGTAGACTCATTAATTAGCATATTACATTGCTTTTGTTTAGTCTAAACTGTCTTTACCTTGGTGACTGATATCAGGGATTTACTGGATAAGAATAGCTTTCAAGTACGACTTGAGGATGAGGATGAGGATTTACCGAATGAAAACAGCATTGTTTAATTTACTGGTTGACTGATTTCATAACCCTCAACCCCCCCTCACCCTGCTGCAAATCTGACACTTGGATCTTTGATAAGTCGTTACAGATACGGTTCATAAATTCATATCATATAAATAGCAAAAGATTTGTGTGATTTTAAAAAAAAAAACTAGAAAAAACAAGATCACGCTTCACTCAGAGGAAAAGCAAAGAGTAAAGTTAGGGGACTTGAGACATAAAAACCTTTTTTTTTCATGCTTTAAATGAGAATTGGTCTTAAGTCACCACCCACTGCACTTCTGAATTACTTGAAGTGCTTTAATTTTCTCAGCATTTACAAACAACACCTGCTCTAAATGCAGCCAACACATTTTTTAAACCAGCTCCCTTCCTGCCTGTAAGCTGAACCGTCCGAACGGCTCATTGCCTTTATGAAGATTACATTTTCGGAGATGACTTTTTCCTGCTTTCCACAGATGTCAGTAATTTGAGGGGCAGTTAACTGGCATCAGTCAGGGCCCTTTGGTATCCAGCATCCTCTAGAATTAGTGGTGGGTGTATGCAAATGAATGTTCTTCACCTTTGATGCTGATCTGTGTCTGAAAGTTAGATGACAGCATATTAGAGTCCACATAAATAGACATATTACATGTTAAATTTTAATTAATGTGTCTCCTTTTAGTGTTCAAGACAGTTTGTTTCCTCTAATATGTTCTTCTCTGTGTTTCTGTCTTTCACTGTATTTCCCCAGTATGTTAAAAATGGTGTAAGTTGCTTCCTAATGACCTATCCCCTCATGCATATTTTATGTAATGTTCTCATTCACATTTGAAAAGAGGCTAATTCACAGCATAAATATTTGATATGGACCTTTTATATTCCCACCTCCCACATTTCAATTAACTGCAAAATGTATCTTTGGGCTCACAATTCACAGCCTTGCTATCCACCATGGAAACTATTCCCCTCATTACGTTTATGTTTGTTATGCTTCCATAAAAACAGGTTACACAAAGCATTAGTAAGATTGCATTTCCCATTGATTAACCTTTGAAAGCCTCACCAAGCCTTCCCTGCTGGCCACATTAGGCACACTTCACAGGCCGCAAGCAGACTTTGAATTTCTGATGATGCTGAGACAAGTGGTGACCGTTTTAAATGTCGTGAGGCGCCTTCACATCTTACAGTCGCACCTGTGTCGGTTTCACTGCAAGACCAAAGGCGTAGGAGGCCACAGCACTTCATCAATCAAACTGGGAGTAATCAGACACAGATTGCTGCAAATCGCCCAGGAGGATGGGAATCAATGTAAAGCAAAATTAACCCAGGGAAAAAATTGACAAAGATGAAACAACTGGTGCAAAATTGGATATGAATTCCAATTATGATAAATACTGTGGCTTAAGGCATAGGGGCATGTTTGCTGCCGGTGGATTCTTTGAAGGACGCCAAGTGGAACTGTTCTGCATGAGTTGATATGGAATATGGAGTGGTCTCACAGCCAATAAAAAATAAAAAAGTATCCATGTTTACCTTGTAAACTGGATCCCAGCTTTGTTTCTCAGCACCTCCGAAGCCCCAAAAGACAGTTTAATACTGCTGTTCATACTGTCTGCTGTAATACGAAGAAAAGACACAGAGGAAAACATTCTTTAAAAACACAAAGCAATTTGTTTATCAATTTATTGGCAAACATATTTTGGCTTCTTCCAGTTAAAAGTCGATTGCTGTATCCACTAAGAAACAGTAATAAGCAAGTCCACAAATCAGGGAGACATTATTTGTAAAAGGCCGGACACAAACATACCTGGAAATCCTGCATCATAGTCAGTTCATACAATAGTTTCTATGCTGGCCTCCCTCTTCGAACTGAAGCAGTTTATCCAGCTAGCCCAACAATCAAGAATGCTCGGTAAAGACTCTCAGACCGAAAGAGTGGCGTTGTCTTCAAAGCTTTACTGGGAAACATAACTTGACTGTGAAACTGAAATACAAACAATACAAAATACCTGTAAATACAGGCTCTTGAATATGCAGTACTATTACACAAAACCTGTCATCATACAAACTAAAATATGTTGCAAATAACATCAGACAATATAGATAAAGGAAAATATTGGCTAATTTGTGACAAACACTTTAATCGCATAACACATTTACTTAGCTTCATTGCTAACGAACTAAAAAGCAAATATGCTTTATACAGACAGCATTTTCTTAATTTGTAACATAGAAATGACTGAGTTCTACAATCGGCATTAATTGGACTTATAATCAGGACAAACTTACAGATATGGTCTTTCGGAAGCTTCAGTAAGCAACAGTCCATCTACAGCACTCCATACGAGCCTCTGTTGCTGCATGTGTGGTGTGTGTGCTTCCACTGAGCTCCCCCCCAAAGTTGTATTTATTTTCGGTGTCACTGGGGTTCAGTGTTAAGGTGGAAATGCCTTCCTACACAAAAATATTCAAGATAAGGCCTGCAGGGGCCATAACAGTTTCAACATTTTTGTACATTGGCACAAATGTTCCATTATTTTCATGTACATGGACTTGAACAACACAACTACTTTTTGGCAACTCTTTTAGAGCATCATTAACAAACTGGAAACATAACCTTTAAACTAAAGCATGCAACTTTTGAGGACATTTCTTGAACCACATCAAATGATTTTAAGCACACATACCCATAGATTATGTAAAGCTACTCACATAGACAGTATGAATATCTTTATGGTGACAGAGCTCTCATCGTCCAATCGCAAGGTTGGTGGTTTTGCCCTCAGTTTGGACTGCACTGTCCAAGCAAAGATGGCAACATTTTTACATTTAGCTTGCTAGCAAGTCAAGAGTTGAGGTTAAGTGCTATGTTAGTAGAGCAGTAATTTTCTAGTTTTAATTACCTCTTGTCAAAGAAGCTTGACAGAATCTTTACATCACTATTTGTCAAACAAAACTGAACAAATGATATTTCATAACACGAGATGGACAGATTTTATAGCCATGTGGAATTTACAGCCTGTTGCAATATCTCAAGGGATGTAACCAAGTACTGTGCTTGTATGTTTGGCACAAAATAGCAACTATGTTTCCTGTCATTGTCTCTAATACTGTTTGTGATGATCATGGACAGGGTCTCAGGGTGCAGTTGAGGTGAGGAGGGTGTCCGGTTTGGGAGACTCAGAGTTTTGACTCATCTTTTTGCAGATGATGTTGTTCTGTTGGCATCATCAAGACTTGACCTTCAGTATGGAGTATGAAGCAGATGTCAGATCTGAGGCCATGGGTCTCTGTTGTAAACTGGTTTATTGTTCCTTTTGAATAGGGGGTGAAATTGCAGGTACATCATGGTCAAAATTAGTTTAGAGGTAGGAGGTGGGATATCCGAAGGAAATTTGAAGCTGCTGCTTCTTTGTTTTGAAAGCAGCTGTAGCAGTTCAAGCATCTGATTAGGATTTCCACTGAATGTCTTCTTTTGAAGATTTTCCAGGCACATCCAACTGTGAGGAAACCCAAGGGTAGAGGATTTGCTAGAGAGATTACATATCTCATCTGGCCTGGGAACATCTTGAGATCTGTTAAAATAAAATCAACCATGAGCTCTCAGGATATCATTTATCAAAAAATGCAAAGGCCAACCAGAGAAAAGATGCTTACACCCCTAAAAGGTTTCTGTCTTTGGAAAGATGGACTCAGCATTTCTAGCGCAATATGGAAAACTTAAAGTTTAACATTGGTACTTCCTCTTAGAGAGAGAGAGGACTGAGGTCTCTCCCCTATGTTCAATAACGTCTCTTTCCCATTGCAATGATATGCTTTTATCAACAAGCCCTCAAACTCATACGACCACACAGGTCGTATGTACGTGCCCCTGAATACGGCCCATGAGAGCATATTTAGGTTAGCGCCCCTACGGGGGACAGGAAGGCATTACAAGATTTAATTCGAGAAACAGCTATTCCCTCGCGAAACGGCTTTTCCCTCACTTTCGCAAGACGGGTTTAGGGTTATGGTTAAGGTTAGTGTTAGGTCAAAGTTTGTTCATGGTGACGTTTCAGCTGAGACACTGGAGTGTCGATATTTACTCAACTGCTAGAGGTCACTTAACTTCAAAGCGTAACACTCAGTCATAATAAGGGCGTGTACAGACAACCTATGTGGTCGTTTTTTCAAGGAGGACAGTCTCACTTTTATTCTCCATATTAACAATAATACATTTACAGACAACCCAGCAGTGTTTGTTACCTTATTCTAGGGTAGAATCCACGTGCCTCCAATCTGAAGGAGGAACTATAAAATGTTGCTGGGAAAAGGGACAACTGGAGTACTCTCTTTAATATGTCACCAGTGGATATAACCAAGGAGTTTTAAAACCTGATGCCTAAACATAGAAGTGGCAGATCAGTCACATGAATCACCTTTTTAATTATCATATGTAATAGTTTCAAAGACACTCATCCTGTCAGTCTTACTCTCAAGCCTCCAGATCACAAAGCTCACATAGAAAACATTGTGGGAAGCAATTAAAAACAGCCCACTTTATTACATAGTCTTTATGAAAGTTAAAGTTTTAGGCATAATAGCTCAGAGAACAACGCTCCTTCCGCTCCCACCCTTTCTGTGTAAAGCGGTCCAATTCTTCAAACAGCATATACATTACCATCGAATACAGAATTCTATATATGTAATTCTTTCTGATAATGAAAATGAACATTTTAAAAAGCCAATAACTCAGCTCAGTCTGTCAAAATTTCTAGAGTGAACCGGAAGCTCTGACAGGCATCTAAAGCCTGAATGGAGCCGAGCCGCCCTCTCTATCTGTGACAAGTCACTGAACCCCGACCAGTTTAACTGATCCTTTCCAGAGCTGAGTTCTGCTGTGCTCTTATCTGAAGGAGTGTGTTGATGTGACTGTGTCATGATAATGAAGTTAGGGCCACAGAAGCCTGTCTCAGTGACTGAGTGATCGCCGGAGGGCTTCTGCCACTACCCTCATTCATCACAGTGATGATAGTTTTCTCTCCCTCTCTTTTTCCCCTCTCTCTCTCTCTCTCTGTCCCCATCTCTCCATCTGTCTATCTCTTCCTCCATTCCCTTTCCTTGCATTTGCATTTGTACCCTTTCAGCTGTTCATTAACACTTGATAAATGCTGCTGTGTAAAAAGGTTTCCTTAAAGTCATTTAGTTTGTGAGTCATGAATATTTCCTGCGCCCCTGCTCAGCCCCCACCATACCCATCATACACAGTCATTTTCTGACTACACTGCTGCAACACGGTTTTAATGCAGGTCATCTGTCAGACACCCACTCCTTATTATCTGTTACCTCTGTAGACGTGGCACAGTCCTGGACACCAGTAGTTTAATTTCACCCCTGAGAAATATGGAACCTTTGACTATCAGCACACCCTGGAGATGGGAGTGAACTGACATCATGTATATCTTTCCCTATCTCTCTTTCACCCCACACACAGCTGCAGGGCCAGAGGACAAGTGGCCAGGGTGGCACAGGCCCATAGCCGTAATCTGATTGGCAACCTCTGGTGTCTCCTGTACCAGAATCAGGAGGTAATCGGCATTTGGCTTATTAGTATTCTGGATGGAATACTGAGCAAGCCTAATGGGTACAGAACGCAGGACTGAACTTCTAAATGAACTGACTAATAACGTTTCATTCCATCATTTTTATTCGAAAGTTATGAAACGACCACAGAGACAGAGATACAACAAAACCAAAAAAAGACGCAATGGCATAAGCGATGGAGAACAGTCACGGCCAAATGCAGCAACATTTAGGTGGATGATATGCGTTAAAGTACCCTTCTCATGAGTGCAAGGATCCACGGTTTCAGCAGAACATCATTTGTAAAGAGATTATCAATTTCATTTTGACTGATCAACATAAATGTCCATATGAATGTGTGAATGCTGGTCTGGTTGTGATGTGTTTGTAAGAGATGCAGAGCAGCCATAGTCAACTGCAATGAGACACAAAATAACCACAGAGAGAGAGCAACTACACTGAATGCTGAAGAACGCCACAAAGAAATGCAAACCAAGTGCAAAAAACAACTGCAAAAATATGCTAAATAACCACAAGGAATTGCAGTTACAAAGAGATGCAAAATGACCATCAGAAAATGCAAAGCAAATATGAAACAACACAAAACAGCCACACACATTTGCAGAACCAGCTGCGAACGAATGCAAAATGATCACAAAACAACCACAAAGAAATGCAGAACAACTACAAAAAAAAAAAGGCCGAAAACAGCTGCAAAGAAAAGCATGACAACCATAAAGAGATGCGACACAACACATTTGCAGACCAGCTACAAACAGATGCAAAATGACCACACCTACTGATTTTCTACCTGTAATATTTTGCTTCTACATCCATTTCTGTTCTGGAACCTTGGAACAAGGGTGCCACCTTGTGAACCAACCCGTATTTTAAGAAATCTGTTGCAGAACTGATATGGCACGATAAAAACATACTCTTTTGTTGAACTGTGAATGTAGAGCAGGGAAAACCAAGCACGTTGTTGGGTCTTACCTGCAGGGTTTTAGCATCTCATTGCACAGTACATTTACAGTTACATGTGCCAACATATGTCGTGGTGAGATGACTAACAGTTTAGTGTGCAGACTACAATGAAATTGATTCTGTGTTGTTAGAAATGCAAGGTCAAAACAACTACTAAAAGAAATAAATAACATGGCCACATTAATTGAAGTAATTCTGAGTCTTCATCAGTCTTCAGCGGGCTTGATCCTGCTTGGGAAGAGTGGGGAAGCTTATACATAATCTGTGTCCATCAGTCTGTTGTCTGATAATCCATCCACGTCTGTACTTATTAATGTAGTTTCATATTAGAATATTCAAAATTCATGCACTACAGTTCAAAAGTTTGGAGTCACTCCGACAATTTCATGTTTTTCATGAAAACTCACACTTTTGTTCATGTGCTAACATAATTGCACAAGGGTTCTCTAATCTTCAGTTAGCCTTTCAACACCATTAGCCAGCACAATGTAGCATTAGAACACAGGAGTGATGGTTGTCAGAAATGTTCCTCTGTACTCCATGGAGATATTCCATTTAAAATCAGTCGTTTCCAGCATAACAATGTCTAGACTGTATTTCTGATTAATTTAATGTTATCTTCATTGAAAAAAAAAACTGTTTTCTTTCAAAAATAAGGACATTTCTAAGAGACCCCAGACTTTTGAAAGGTACTGTACATTATACTAAATGAATAATATGGTTATTTACAACTGCATAGATAACAATATGACCAAAATTCACATTTGAGAGTTAATACAGTTTTATGTATTTCATGAATATTCTCCAGTCTGACCCCTAAGCTCTAAAGTTTCTAACCCGACACTCTGCCACACATCATCTCTGCTCACTCATTCCAGCCATCTGCTGTTCTTTTTCAGTCACTTCCACTGACATTTCTTTCGCACTCCTTTACTTTTTTTTTTTTTTGCCTCTAACTGCTCTTTCTCCTCATCTGCCCTGATTTTGCACTTTGCAGCAGCCATTAGTCTAAAGTACTGTCTCTCATGCATTAACCATTGGCCCATATTGGCTCCCATTAGATCTGCCGTCTCTCATAGAGGAAGAACCGAGGTGTTGGGAGACAGACTGAGTGCAGGGGCCTGATGCTTTTACAACAGCCTCAAGAAGGCAAACCGTCTTGTACTTATTAACATCCTGCTCAGTCTTACCTTCAGCAAAAGTTAGAGATCCACAGTGGGAGTTGTCATAATCGCAGTGACAGGGGAACAAGATGAAACACACACACACACACTCTCACAAGCCAAACGATTCGTGCACTAATTGTGATTGGTTGATTTGCTGTGCTGCTGTCAGATGAAGCACTGATTGAAGGACTGAGGCTTTTTGATGTTGGGAGTATGAATGTTAAACATAATCACATCAAAAATGACCTTTACAGCCTTTCTGTACCTGTTGGGTCTCTCATTAGCGAAGTGCTTTGATGTTTCACTGTGTGTAAATCATTTAAATCTTTCCAGCCACATCGACCTGCACTGCCGCCGCTGTATTTGCAGACAATGGCAAATGTTAACTTAATACTGTCTCATCTGTGGTGTGGGAGGTTTGTCACAGTGCTTTGCAGTCTGTCAGAAAGATTCAACCTCTAAAATCTCTGTGGATCTCTACCACAGACTGTGTTTTCAAAGCTAAAGCCAGCTCCATAGGCGCAAAATTGAACCCAGCTTTTAACACTGAAATAAACAGAATTTGAACAGCAGTGTGTCAAGGTTATGAGTCATGAGCCTGAAGGGCAGAATGAGGAATGACATATGAAATAAGGATTCAAGCCTGTGCTCTGTGTGTGTTGTTTTGGGGTTTTTTTCTATATACACATCATGGCAGCTGACATCTGACAATTAGAGCTTCATTGTGCTCCTGCTGATTACATTTGCAGCAGGTATCAATTAGCCTCGATAAAGGATAGATTTGACACAGTTGTTATGAAATTAAGTGCAGGTGAGTGACTGTGTTTTACCAAAATGGTGCATTGTAATTACTCATTTAAATCATCCGCTTCAACACTAGCTCTGCCAGAAGATGTGTCTGGTTTTGCATTCTTCCAGTCAGATGCTGTTTGGTGATCAGATTTCACAAACCTCCTCTGTGTTTGTCTCTATGAATTTACTCCAACCACAAAAAAAATGTGAGGAGTGTGTTGGTTTGAGTCACGTTTTGGTCTTTTCACACCCACAGCAGGCATAAATGTTCCATTAATATTTTCAGTGAATAGCCTCAGCAGTAAAAGTACCTGCCTAACATCCCATAAGTCACCCAAAACAGCCCTAACCCAAAGACACCAGACCTCTGGAGGTGTCCTCTGGCGTCTGGCACCAGGATGTTGGCTGCAGATCCTTTAGGTCTTGTGGATTGTTGGGCGGGGCTTCATGGATTGGACTTCTTACTTCACAGATGTTTGATCCAATCAGATTTTATCGCAATTTGGAGGTTTAAACTCTGAAACTTTCCTCATGCTGTTCATGAGCAGTTTTTGTGGTGTGGTGATGTGCGTTGTCTTGATGTAGAAGGCCGTGTTCTGCAGCTTCATTTAGCTTAGTGGTATGAGCCAGAACATCGACATGAATTCAAGGACGCAAGGTTTTCCAGCGGAACGTTGCATTTTAACTCGATGGATAATGTTGTTCGCTTCACTTTTCAGTGGTTTTAAAGTTGTGACTAATCAACATATATCTCCTGCTTAATATATGTGTGTGCTGATCTGACTGTGGTGGTTTGTAGGAGCAGTTTTTCTCTGTTTTTTGGTGAGCTGTGAAGAATTGTTGATAAATTCATTCCAAAAGTCTTTTACTTTCTCCATTCAAGAACTTTTAACGTTGATTCAAATTACTCCAGAGACATACCATGACTGAAATACACAAGGCTGTAATTAGTTTTAGAACCAGGAGCACATAATGTGCACATAATTCTGCAGCTGAATGCAAGTTGTGGAATAAGGCTTTACACACCCAAATCAATTTTCTTATATTTAGCCCAAACTAATAAATACAGCTTGAGCACAGATGCTTAGACTAAGCCTTTGTCAGTGTACAATAGAGGACTTCACGGGTCCAGAATGTTGCAACAGATCCAACAGGAACCCATGGGACGCCTCCCTAATCCCGACACGCATAAATTAACTGTCATAAAGACAAACCCAATCCAAGGGGGACCCAATCACAAGCAGACCTAACCTGAATAAGCCGGAGTATAATAGACGCAATCCAAAATGTGTTTGACCCAGCGGGACCCAAACAGAGAGGGAACACAAATAGTGGCAGCAAAATAATGCACTGCCAATTAAGGTGATCAATTAAAAATCAGCAGTGGGTGGAGAGAGACCATGAAAAGAACCCAAGGCAGAAAATGCGACCCACTGAATGAGTGCAATTTGGACTCGGTCCAACTCAAGTGTCATGTTCAAGTCTTGGTTTCTCAGTGCCAAATGGACCCCTGAGAAACTGTAGAATGAGTACTTTCTTGTACTTAGGCAAGGAGAGGAAAGTGTATTTGTATAGATTCACAATTCAAGGTGCTTTACAATGGCAAAGAAACACGTACAGAAAAATGACATACATTAAAATCACAGCAAATAACATAAACGTATACATTAAGATCATAAAAGTGCAGTAAAAGGCAAGAAAAAAAGACTGAGCATCTAAGAGAAAGCTGCTGCAAACAACGTGGTTTTCAGGCCTTAAAAAAGCTGCCTTCTTAGTAGTTAGCATTTTGGTTTTCTACAACTATTCTGCCTTTTTTTTTGTTTTGAGTGCAGTGGGTTTTTTCTTATCCTTTATAGAATAAGTTATGCATTAAAACAATATTTTTTCAATTGCTTGTTCATTCATCTTCTCAAATTATTATCTAGTGCTGTTTTTCAGCGAATAGTAGTTGAAGTCTTATTTAATCCTGGGGAAAAACAGTCACAACTGAAATGTAAAATCATAGGTTTTGTTGATGAAATAAGCACTGTGAGGATGGTAAACACTACAGATTATTAGCAGCATGTGCCAGTGAGGGTGCTGTGTTGAGAAAGAACTGCCAGTGGCACTAAATGTGATAATCATACCGTATTCCCTGCAGCTACAAATTGTTTACATTTCCAGCTTTTAACCTTGAATATTGAACCTCATTGACATAAAATATTAATCAGGACAGAAAAACAAAGTCATCTAATATAACGATATATATTTCTGTTCTGTGAGTCACGGGAGAATGTGGTAAAATAGAATGCACAAAAGATGGATCAGTGTCAGATTACAGCATGTGTCAAACATACATGGGTTTTTTTGTTTGTTTGTTTTTGCTTTTCTGTAACTGTTTGTATGCAGATACAGAAAAGCAGTGAGACGAACTACAGTTTAATACCTTACTACTGGAATTTACAGTTATTCTGTCATATTTTGCTCATAACATTGTACATAAAATGCAGCGTACTTTGTGCATAACAGCTGTGTCAAAAATACATTTGACACTACAATAAGCTCATTCAAAAAACACTAAAAGCTTTTGTTAAAATCTATTCCTAATTGACCACTGTAAGGGAAATTTATTGTATTCAAGATAACAGAGAAGCTTTGCTGTGTCACATGATAACAGTGGAAAAGTACTGAGACTTGTTTTTGGGTGGAAAAGTACTGAAGTTCATGAAACTGTGTCTCTTTTTGAGTGAAGCTATAAGTTTTGTCAGCCTGCCTCACTGGGCAGACTCTCAGTGTGATATCTTGTATGTCACAGTGACTGTCTGTTCTGCTGCAGAAAAAAAGATTTTGTGCACATTAAAGGAAAACCAAGAAACAACAATCCTAACTGTATGGTGTTTATTGATAAGCTGAAACCTCCACAACACCGTGAACCAGCATCACTGAACATGTCCTGAAGAATAACCTGGCAAATCCAAAAAATAGAACCGGAAAATAGAAATGATTCGACTGAAGTAAGACTGCAGTGTAGGCGTTAAGCAGTTACAGGATCTTCTGCTGCGGCTGCCTCAGTTACCATGTTGGATTAAGCACAGTGAGCTTTGTAAAACTCCAAACCCTGCAGCCAGCAGCGAGACACACTGGAAGAAGAGACTGTAACTGAGAGAGACAGCTTCGACTCTTTGGTCAATTTTGCATTCCTGCTTCATCAAAGCATTTTAAACTTGAATCAGTTTACAGAAATATTGAGAGCTGTAACTGGATCTTTTTCTTCTCGTTAATCGTGGGGACATCTGGCATGATGTCTCTATTTTGAGCTCTTGGTGCTTTGCTTCCTCGCATGGAGAATGTTTGTTTTCTTTTGCAACTAAAGCAGTCTCTATGATTCCCTGAAGGAATCGGAGGCCTGCACTCTCGTAGCCTTGATATTGATGCAATTTGATGTTCACATCTGTGTATCTGTGAGGCAATTTTTTCTCTGGCTGGTTTCTTCAAGCACAATGTATATTTCAGCTTTCCTACTGGATGGATGATAAAATGCAAACGCTTTACCACATACATGCAAATTTTCTGAATTAGAAATCCTGTTAAGGGGTGACATTACAGGTGAATAGAGAATTGTTAGATAATGGATCTCACCAGGAATCTTCCCCCCACAATGATTTTGCTTTAGGTTTATTTGTTTGTTTTTGTAAGTTTTCTAACATTTGCTGTGGAAGTATGCAAATGAGGTATTTGGTATAATGTAATGGTATAAGTTGCATTCATTTCCAGAAGATAGATCTAAACATTGGATAAAGCCAGCTTAAAAAATATATATAGTTTCTATTTAATATTTCTTTTTTGACAAATTACAGCCAAAGTTTTTTACAGAGTCAATTTTAGATATCTCTTTTTTATCATTTCATAAATCAGAAAAAAAAACTACTGTAAACAGCCAGAAAAATAACATTTACACCATGTTTTTCAGAATAAAATGCTCTACAACTTCGGCTATGACCAATGCATGAAAAATCTTCAGAATATAAATAAGAACAGAAGTGGAAAGTCTGGTGTATGTAAGTGATAGTGAATTTCAAATTTTAGGTGCAGAGCATGAGGAAAAAGATGATTATGCAAAAACAACCTTTAAAGAAATGCATTACATTTGAAATCTCGAGACACAAAGAAACAAAGTGTGTAAAATACACACTTAAATGAGTATTTTAGCTCTTATTTTCTTTGTATTAGTCTGAAAGGAGACAGAGCTACATAGTGGAGTTTGCATGTTCTCCCTGTGCTGCATGGCTTCTCACCGGGTTCTCCGGCTTCCTCCCACAGTCTGAAAATATGCTGAGGTTAACCCCTGAACACAGCTCTTCACAAATTTGCATTGTACCACTTTCATTCAGACTGCAGCTGAAGTAGCATATCCATTCCCCCCAATGCCAGTTTGTGCATATTCACTACGTACCTCGGAACCTTTTACAAGCACTGGTTTCTTGTAGGACCAGTCGGAGGGGGACCTAATTATTATATATCTCTTGTATGTGTTATAGACAAATTAACAATCTCCACTTAATTTTACATCAATTGGAAAACAGAAACATAAATAATTTTTTTAAATATAATTGTAATTCAGGCATCAAGGGGTTAATTGGTGGCTCTAATTGTCCGTAGATGTGAATGTGAGTGTGATTGTCTGTGTCTATGTGTAGTCGTGTGATCGACTGGTGGCCTGTCCAGGATGCCCTCTGCCTTCACCCTAAGTCAGCTGGAGTAGACTCCAAACTCCTCGTTTGAATAATCAGCCGTGTATAGATGATGGATGAAAGAAGACAGTGAAGCGAAATATCTCAAAACTCACCAGTGCATGAAAAAAAGCCGTGTTTTTCCCAGTAGAGTCTCACCTTGACCTGCTTGCGAATAGAGAAAAGGGAGGACAAGTTTTCAGAGTTCAGATTCTGTTAAGCAAGTCAGCAATACGAAGGATTCCAGGATTTGATTGATTCCTGTGATATTCAGAGCCTATGGTTGAGTGTATCACAAAGCTAACATCTGTGTCAAAAACAAATTTATTTTCAAGTCTGCATTCAGATTTAATCTGAAGAGATGCAAGACCTCAACCAGAGGCTGTTTGAATCTGTCTAGAATGCTTGAGTTTTAGGTTTAATATCTTATACGGACATTAGTACTGCAGAAGCGTATTGCCTTAAGAACCTTATCTTGTAATTATAACTTAACATGTGGTAATTATGAGAAAAGGTTAAGATGGTTATCAGTCATTGCTATACATAAGTGACAGGGAAGGATGGCTCTAGTTCATTTTCAATAAAGTTTGTTGTACAATGTAACCATGGATGCAGTATTGTCTGTCCTCACCACAGGAGAACAGCTCTCCTGGGTAAGACTCAGGTCTTGCGGTGGGGTAATGGGTCATTAGCCATGTGAAGTCAAGGTAACAATAAATATATTTCTAGGACCCAGTGGCAGGTCATGCATTTTACATCTAGGCTTCAATGGTGTCCTGTATGAATCAAACCACCTCCCATCAATAAGACACCCTGGTTACAAAAACCACCAATATTGTACAGAAAGGTAGTATAACAGGACGTTGCATCACAGACAGGTATCTCATGTAGCAAGAATAAATGCTACAACTAAAGCAAGAAACCAAACTAAGACAATTCAACATGTCTGCTTTTATTGCAGCTGCTGTATACCTGCACCATATACATCATATCTAGTAGGAGCATCAATGTTAACTAACCTTGCTCACCAAAACTTGTGATACTTTGAACACAAAATATGTCCTCCTTTCTTTCCTCATGAAAAGTTCAATCACACTCTTGTGCAGGCAATCTGTGCGTTTCAGTTCCAACAATAAGTCCTTTTCTATTGCCATGGAGGCTAATGTTGAATGTTGGGTCGATCCAGTCGTATTTCTGCCATAAATTGAGTCAAGGTTACAGCTCATAGTTACTGAGGTGAAAGTGATGGACAAACCTTTTTCCCAGCTGGTGGCTCGCTAGCTTCGGTTGTTGGCTGACTTTTCCTCACAATGTCCAGCTTTTCTTGGCAACTCCTCTTTGAAAATGGCTTTCTAAGTATATCTGCAACCAAATCCATAGCTTTCACTTGGTCAGCCATTGTGGGTTAAAGAAAAAACAGCTATTAATACAAGATTCAGCTTGTGTCAGTCGCTACAGACAGAAATTGCTAGCTTTGGCTAAGCTGTCTGACCATCCAATCAGAGGATGTGAAAATCCTGATGCAATCGTGTGCCTGCTCGATGGCTCTGAGGTCACCAACTCAGTACCTGCTTGGTTAAAGCAACAGATTCATTGCGATATTATTTAAGCTATGGCTCCTGCACTTTAGATTCTGAAGACCTCAGGGCAGATTTCTTTGACCCTGGCAATATGTGATGGCTGAAATAAGATTGGATGAAAGCTCAAATATAAACATACACAGCTGGAAGTGCCACACCCCAGAGACACCCTATGAAATGAAAAGAACAGACTATTGGGAATGATGTAAAGATTAATGGGGAAATATGGGTCATTGATTCTGATAGAGTTTAGGTCAGGAGAGAAGTTCTTGCTGTCCCTGACAGCCCACCACTGATGGGACCTCTATCAGTTATTTAGAATTTTTGATGAAGTTGACGCACATTCAAGAAACACAAAAATAAATGTCCAGTTTCCTTCTCCTAAAGGTCTCAGTTTCACAAAAATCTGGTTGACTGGGAATCTACACAAACACACATTATCTCATAATTATGAGAAAACTATGTAATAATCAGGATCAGGAATTGAGGTGTGTATCAGGATCTTGTAATTAGGACTGTATAATACATTTAAAAAACATTTTTTAAAAACAGCACACATTGACACTGTATGCATGTACTGAGGCACTAAATAAATAGTTATGTGTATTAAAGGAGAAGAAACATGCAGCTGCATCTGGTATGATGTGCTGAACCTGTCTCACACCAGCTGCCAAATGGCATCATGGGTTTCAAACTGAACGTGGTTCCATCAGTTCAGGATTACTATGAATGCTTGGCCGACACAAGACAGTTATCCCTGTGGTAACTTTTGTGACAAATATAGATGACATATATAAATGATATAGAAAAAAAGCAAGTGAGGTCACTGAACCATAATGTATGATTTTTATGTCTCTGCGCCTGTTGTGGCTAAAGGCGTTGCGTTTTAGAATCGTAACTGTATATCTGTCCCTTTCTTATGAACACAATAAATCAGGAATGCCTGGAGGGGATTTCATTACATCTGGCACAAATGTTCACTTAAACTGACCGAGGGATGAACTGATCAGAATTGGTGGTCAAAGGTTACTGTGACCTCTCAAAACATGTTTCTGTCTGTAAATGAAGAATTAATGCTCTAATTATGACAAAATATCACAGAAATGTTGAATGGGAAAGGGGATAGAATGATAAAGTGATTTTTATATTCAAAAGGTCAAAGGTCTGGACAGACATGGATGTAAACTACAGCTTCACTGGATGGCAGTAATGCAGTAATTCTAGTTTTTTAAGAAGGCTGAGCTTGCAGTCAGTTCCCAACTTTATCTTTTCACTTTCTCATCTACTGTCAACTAATGCTCAGTGCCAGGCTTCAGTATCTGATCCTGGTGGTAAAAATAACTTTAGCCGACACTGCACAACTTATCTTGTGCATAATGATAAAAGTTATTTAGGAGTAACACAGCTGAAGACTTGATAATTTATCTTTAAAGTTCCGATATATCTTCACATCTTGGCAGATCTCCGCGATGGAAAATCCAGCTGGTTTGGCTGCCAGCACTGTACAGACACCTGAAGTCTAATACGGTAATTAGAACAGTTTGTGATGTTAGAAGAAGCACTGTGGGTCTCAAATTTCCATCCATCCATTATTTGCACACCGTTTAATCCTCATTAGGGTCGCTGGGGGCTGGAGTCTATCCCAGCTGACTTTGGGTGAAGACAGGGGACACCCTGGACAGGTCACCAGTCTATCATAGGGCTACATATAGAGACAAACAAGTACACTCACATTCACATCTACAGACAATTTAGACAGTTAACTTCAGCATGTTTCTGGACTGTGGGGGCACAGGGGAATTTGAAAACTCCAAGCAGAAAGACCCCACCTTCTAGCTGCAAGGCAACAGTGACAACCACTGAGAGACTGTGCAGCCCTGGTCTCATTTTTTTTTAACTGAGTTATTCTTGACGGACATCCTCATATCATTGCACAGAGTAATTTGATTTTAGCAGCCTATGATTTCTGTATGTTGATTAGACTGTTGTGACAGAGAAGAAGTACTATAATGAGAAAACAAATATTAGTGCATAAATATTGCTTGTATCTGCCCAGAGTATTATCTGCATTTGGTTTTGCGGGTATATTAGGAACATTAGTCCCTCAACATCGGATCTCTGTATAATGCACTGTGCATAATCTTATCACAGCAGGCTGAAGTCTATATAAAGGGTGGAAGCCAAGCAAACATCCTGGATGTGTTTCCGGTCCAGTGGAGGGCAAACACAGCCACACAGACAGCAGACAGCTGAGGAAGATAGTTTAACTGTTTGTTGTCTGAAGGTAGAAATCAAAGAAGAAGAAAAAGAAAGCAAAGAAAGGGCATCAAAGTAGTGTAGTAAGTACTAGGAAGAAGCAGATGTCCACTTTTTGAAGGTGGTTCTACCAAAGCTTTATGAAAACTGAACATTTTGGTCACAGGAAAAAACATTCATGTATTTATCATTTAAAATGTGAAATTTTAGACAGAAAACACAGTTTTAGATGTCAAAGTATCTAAACAATACTTCAGTCAATAGAGTCTGTTGATACCTGTTTGCAGCCCACATACTGTTAATTTTCAGTTAACATTTACAGGTTGAGGTTACAGTCAGGATCTGACCCTCTGCTCCACGGATGTCCTTCACTCTACAGACTTATCACAGCTGTGTGTTTGGAATGAGGAGGAATTTTGAGGCATATTTACTGTCCTGTAGATAACAATCACATTTTAACATTACTGACCCCAAAAAATGAGAAACTCTGTCTTGCCCAGTTTTTTAATTTTGTTCTTGTTTTTTAAATTATTATTATTGAGTGACTGTGGTGTAACATAATTGAACAGCACTTGCTTTGCTGCAAAGTGCAAAAACAAAACTTCAAGATAAAATCATATCCCCACTGGCTTGTAAGCACTGGATATGATGAGTGCATCACTTCATCCACCTCTCTTCTAACCCTGCTGCACCTATCATTTTGGAACGGGGTAAATTTGGACTCATCAGACCACATGATCTTCTTTCATTGTTCCAGAGTCCAAGCTTTATGCTACCTAGCAAACTGGAGCTTTTTTTTCTGATTAGCCTCACTGATCAGTGGTTCTCTTAGAGCTACACAGCTGTTTAGTCCCAATTCTCTGAGTTCCCTTCACATTCTGCATGTGGAAATGCTCTTACTTTCACTATTAAACATAGCTGTGAGTTCTACTGGTGATGTCTTATGACATGATTTCACCTAGCATCTAAGTGATCTCCGATCACGATCATCCAAGAGTTTGGGGGCGGGTGGAGAGGGAGGCAGGGACCTCGTAGATCTCCACATTCCAGATGTTACGTC
The DNA here is from genome assembly GCF_021347895.1 of Acanthochromis polyacanthus. Classification (NCBI taxonomy): domain Eukaryota; kingdom Metazoa; phylum Chordata; class Actinopteri; family Pomacentridae; genus Acanthochromis; species Acanthochromis polyacanthus. The sequence continues at coordinate 15,121,204 of NC_067116.1, forward strand.
TGAGCCATGTTAGGCATGCAGGGTTTATAAAAACTTTGAGACATGTTGCTTTAAAAGTAAAAACAAAAGTTGGTCCACATGAGATTATCTTTCATCCGCATAATAACTCTGGAGTCAGTCTGAGTGAAGACTGTAAACTGAAGCTCAGTCCCTGTCTGTTGGAGGTGTGAGCCACTGAGCCCCTGTGAAGCTCGACAAACATATTGGATTTGTTGATGGGCATCAGGGGCTCTAATGAAAATTAAATAGCCCCTCAAGTGTTTATAGCCTTGGAATAGAATTAAATCTTATCCCAACAATTCTCTCTTGTTCTTCCTCCCTGTTTTGAGAAAGAGTGGGACAAGCTGATTAAAGAGTCAAATACATTTCTGGCTTGATGACAATGAAGCTCATCTAATCTAAAGCTAATCCCTTTTATTCTCTCCCTCTGAGACCCAACCCTCTCTTACTGACCCATCACTCCTTCCGCCCATCCCTCACCCTCCCTTCCTCCTTTTCACATCCTCTCTTAGCACTTCAGTTTTAATACCAATTCACAGAGGCCTGACTGTGCATATAACCCTCCATGGCTTGATAAGCCCCTGATAAGCAGTCTGTCTCCTCTCCCCAAGGACCCGGGGTTTGAGTTTTTCTATGTGACCTCTCTTTGAGGTCCAGGTTTCTTCCCTGTGGAGGAGCCAGGCCCAAAGCTCTCCACCGGTGACCCGTCCGAGAGAGCCGCTCAGAGCTGACAGGATCAAAAGCAGAGGCACTGAGCTCAGGGAATAGGAGGCTCGGTACATGCTCAGACTCGAGAGGAGGGATGAGGCTCACCAGCTTTTCATGTATGTTTTTTTCTTTCTCGCTCTCTCTCTTCCTCTTTTGGTGAGTCTTACTGTATACATGTCCAGCAAGACGTGCCGCTGCATACAAATGCATTGGAGCTCTCTGCAGCTTTGTGTTTTTCATTTGTGGACGTTTTCTGGCAGAGGTGTGACGGGCCGACCACAAGATGTTAGTAGGTAGATGTAAACAGAGGCACTGAACCAGAAAGAGAGGTGGACATGTTTTTCCCACAAGGCAACACAACTAATCACATAATGTAGTCGACAGCTTCCATTGGATCCCGCAGAGAGAGCAGCTGTGAGATGAGTTACACCCATTTGACAAAGGCGATGTAGCAAAACATTGTATTTCTGTATTTGAAGTAACTTTACCTGTTTTAAAGGGTCACTTCACCCAAATACCAAAAACACGTCTATTATTAACACATGTTGCAAGTAGTCGTATCCAGCTGGACTTTCTGAAACGAACTCTTTAAATACAGTAAGTGATGTGCTTTGGTTTTCGATGTGATAATATTTCATTGTGACATTCTGTCTTATTTTATGTTCATTTTGGCTCTGATGTAGACGCAGTAGTGCTGCTGCAAACCAGTCACTACACTCCACTTGGCTTCTGGGATATTTTGAGTCTTGTTTAGGTTTTTCAGAAAATTCCACAGATTTCAGTGTGAAAACCTTAAAGAAAAAAACTACTCCCTATCAAATTTATAGAAAGCTGCTCACAGTAAGGTCAGGGAATGAATTCTCAAAACAATCCCCCTCTTGGGGCAACCATTGTATATCTGGTCTGTTCCTGAGTAATAGAGACATTGTTTATTGGAAGACGAACAAATGCTGCTTTTCAGTGCTTAAACATAACAAATACAACCCTATTTTCTTCTGTTATATCAGGGTAGAAAAGAATCAGAGGCTGGCTCCCCAAAATTTCACCTTGTAAAGCAATGCCTGTGAGCAGCTGGTTGGAGACTAATCCTGTCATGTGGCTCTCTATGCTGTATTAAACTCAGTGCTCTTATGATGTATGCATTTTCTGGCCCCAAAACCAGATCAACAGATGCAGGATTGACAGTTAAAACAGTTTATTGTAAGAGGAGTGAGTGAGGGTGGCCTAGAGAAGCTCAGTAACTTGAGAAGTAATGGCAGGGTCTGTAGGGTTTGGCATAGAAGCACTGGCTGGAGTGGAATCCTGACAAGGTGTGTGATTCTGAGGCTGACGCTGGAGTCTAAGGTTACCGGGTCCGCTGTGCGACGAGGTGCGTGATTGTCAAACCATTTGCAGGCAAGAGATACTTGTGGGTCGCTGGTTGAGGAAACTGGCTGGCAAACAGGACACAGGAGAAGCCCGAGGCACATGGAAGTTTGACGTTGTACGAATCTTAAAATAGCAATTGGGAGGACTCCAAGGTAGATGAGCAGGTGGAATGGAGGGATGAGCTAGGTATATGTGCTGCAGAGGGCTGGCTCGATGAAGCTCAAGTGTCAGCAAATTGAAAACTATAGAAAGAAGGTACAGGTACACACATGCAGCACACTGTTCATTCTTTATTCACATAATAACCCATTTAATTAGCTGGACCTAGCTGTGTGCATAATATACCGATAAGAATGTATAAATATTCAGTGCATTCAATGAATATAACTCCAACCTTTAATTTGTGGGAGGCTGGAGTCTATCCCAGCTGTCTGAGGGTGAAGGTACTTTTTCAAGCCACATGTGAAGAATCTTGTGAAGAAGCTAAGGCTAAAATTGGGTTTTTATTTTCGTAGCAAGTTGTCTTTTTCTGCAAAAAGCGGCTTGTCGTTGCAACTGTTTTGTCTGTGTTGGATTGTGGTGATCATTTGTACATGAATGCTTCTGCTCAATGTCTTCGAATGGTTGACGCTTGCTTCTTTGAGGTTTATTATGAACTGCAAGGTGTCAACGCACCAATGCGAGTTATACTCTCGGGTGGGATGGCCTTCTTTAGCATCCAGAAGGATCTATCATTGTTATACTTTCATACTGTCACGCCCAAAGCAGTGGGCTCCAGATAGTGGCACTACTCTCCCCCTCCCTTCCTGAGTCTTAACTGACAGGTGCAGCAGGAGCAGGAGGCAGCAGGTGTTCTGCATCTGCAATCAGCTGATCTGGAGCGAGCAGGTGGGAGTGGTTCAGCCATTTACTCTCTGGGCCATAAAAGCGGAACTCACTCGGCACTTGACGCCAGACTGTGAGCAAGCAATTGTTAGTTCTGCTCTCAGTGCAGCTTAGCTCCTTTTGGTTTTTTTGTCTTCAGCTGACTCTCATTTTGTGCTCTTTTCCAGCCTGGACTCTCATCTGCTCGAGCCATTCTCCGTCCACCTACCTCAAGCCTCAGCTGTCCATTGGCACACATTGCCTCCTGGTTCCTTCCCCGTCTCGGACCATTCATGTCTCACTGCCACCACATGCCACCTTACACCATCTCCTGCTCCCTTCTACGCCCCTCCACCGTCTACCTCTGCACCGGCTGACGATTTCCCCAGTTCCCCACTTGGTTCCCTGTCAAGTCCCCAATCCCAAGCCAGACTGGTAATTAGTTGAGACTTGTCTTCTTTCTGCTCCCTTTCATTCTAGTTTGGAGACTGTTTGTTTGTATTTACATTACTTTTTTTATTTTTATTTTTTTTTACAAATGAATGAAATAGAGAATACATTTTTAAAGAAGTTTTGTTAGATTCAGGTTCCTGTATTCACATTACTTTGTATATTCAGGTAATGTTACACTGCTGAGTATGGCCTCCGTTCTGTTTTGTGTACCTTGCTTAGGTCTATTAGTGTTTCTCATTCTACTAGCATATTCCTAGGGTTATTTTTCTGCCCCATTTAGCAGACCATTGCGTGTCCTGGTTATTTCTACATGGCATCATATATTTTCTGCTGTAGTATTCCTTGTGTACCTCAGCTCTCCTGCTTAGGTTGTACCTTCTGAGGGTTAGCCACTGTTCTTGTTAAATTAGAATGAGTATAATTTATCTGCCTGCCCATTAGAGGGTTTAGTTTTCTTGTTCACCCTAGTTTGTGTTCTGTGTGACAGCTCATCACTTTTGTAAAATTTTATTGGTGTAATTCTTCTGCCTGTTAGAAGGTTCTGTTCTTCTGCTTAGCTAAATTGATATTCTGTGTGATTACCCGTTACTTCCGTTTGTAGTTCTTTGTTGCCATTTGTAGTCCATTTTGTTAAAGTATTTATTGTACATCAAGATCGTAAACTGCTATTGGATGTTGTCGTTTCTCCTTCCCTGCGCCTCCTTGTGAACTGTAGCGCATATACAAGGCAACACTATCCAACTACATTTGCTTCTTCACTGCACAGAAAAGTGCTGATCTTCACTCTCCGTTCACAAGATCATCAGTTTTCTCTTCTATATGTCTGTACTCAATCGAAGAAAAAAGGCTTTTGGTTACGCTGTACCTTTTACATGAACTATATAGCAGAAAGACTAGAAATTGAGTTAATCTCCTTGAGCGCCTTTAAATCCAAACTGCAAATTCTTGATGCCGACTCATAACATGCACTTGTTAGTCATAACTTGTAATTTTCTTTCTTTTTTTTTTTTCTTTTTTTTTGAGTGTCTTAATTGTACCGTTCTTGTGTGAACTGTTTTGTATTTGCTGTTACCCATCTTGGCCAGGATTCCTTTGAAAATGAGATTCTTTGTCTCAGTGGGATTTCTCCTGGTTAAAGGTTAATGACAATTAAGGCTAGGGACACCTGGACAGGTCACCAATCTACACGGAGACAAACAAGCACACTGGCATTATGACCGAGACATAAATTGGAAATGCCGTTATTGTGTTGCAAACTCAAAATTAATTACTGTAGTCCTGCAGCAGGTGACATGTGTTCTCTAAAAGAAAATATTAAAAATATTTGTGTGATATCTGACTTTGTGATTTCTTGTCATTTCAGTCTGGATTCAGAGGAAATAATTTATGTTCCGACTGGCAGCCCACAATTTCCTTTCTTTTTTTTTTTTTAAGAGGTCTGTCGCCTGACAGGTTCTGTGAGGAAAAAGTAATTTTAAATCATAAATTTTACACAAATGGGTTCTGGAGACTCACCTTTGTAAGGCATGTGTATATATACACAAAATTACACCCTTCGTCAGAGGCAGAAACTGTAAAAACCGAAGGAATCGTTATATTTTTAGCTTTCTAGTGGTCCTTGAATGTATCATGTCTGACATACAGTTCCTAAAGGTAAAGCATCCAAATCAAAGCTAAATTTGTTATACTCGTACAAAGCAACTTCATTCTACATGTCTCATCTAAAGTTTGCCAAAAATAAATGATTCACACCAGATTCTGTAATTAAGAATTCTGTGCTCATCTGCACAACTGCAAAGCCATCAGTGACTCAACAGAGGGCTACAGTCATGTAACAAAACATCAGAGAACATTGTAAACTGCAGGCAGCAGTTACACACAACAGAGAGGAAATGAAAAGGGAGATTGAGAGAAAAATACAACCAACTTCAATCAATAAAATAAATGCAGCATGGCTCAGAAACGGGTACAGGGGCAGGTTTTAGCAAGTCGTTGGAAAATTCATTAAACGTGGTGCAGAGTTGTGTGAAAATTGCATTGAAAAATGTAAAAGATAAAATATCTGTAGCATGTGGAGCCACCATTTATTTCCCCTATCAATAAAACCTTTTGGTAGTTGAAAAGTAGTTGAATGTTACACATGTTGATTCTGGGTTTTTTTGTTTGTTTTTTGTGAAATATACTGTATAATCACACTTGTTTCTTCTTGGCTGCAATCTGTGGCATTACAGCTGTGTCATGCTGCACACGAGACACGTTTGAGTTCTCTCTACTTCTAGCGTTGATTGTGCTGCTTAAATTGATGTGCAGGATTTTACACTGTGGTAAAAAAAAAAAAACAGCTCAAAGTGAGTAAAAAAAATATGTAAAGGAAAAAATGGCCTGAAACTGTTTGTGGCTCAGATATCTTCCATGTGCAGTACACTACTATTCAAAAGTTTGGGGTCATATGCTTTCCATGAAAACTCACACTTTTATTCATGTGCTAACATAACTGCACAAGGGTTTTCTAATCATCAGTTAGCCTTTCAACACTATTAGCTAACACAATTGGCACAGTTACATGAAGATTTTTGATTTGAAATTATTAATATGGAATTAACTCATTCGGAAATAAAGTTTTGTGCTTCACGTTTACATGGAAATATTAATTCTGCATTAAGGTTTACATGGACCCCATGTTGGAAAGGAAAGGATTCTGATTGGACAGGGAGTGGATGTGATGCATCCTTGTTTACCAGAAGAAAATAAATTCCATTTGCCGCGGCATTTCTTTTCCCTAACAACATGGAGGAAAAACTAAAAAGCACGCTTTTTGCTTTGCTTTTTATCTTGCCGTTTTCAAACAGCAACTCGACAATGGCGTACTACTTCTGTTGTGCCAGTAAGATCGCAGAACGTGTATGTCGCTACATTGCAAGATGAGGAGCCAAGCATGCACAGAAGGACCGGAATTAACTAAAGCGGAATTAAGTGTATACATGAATAGAATGAACACATGAATTAATATATTCTGAAAGAACATCGGAGTAAACCAGGTAGTTTATTTGGAATTAAGTTTATTCGAAATTATGTGTTTACAAGGAGATTTTAAAGCGGAATTATCTTTAATTTCAAATTAAAGAAGAATTAAAGGTCTCATCTAAACACAGGAGTGATGGTTGCTTCAAACGTTCCTCTGTACCTCTATGTAGATATTCTATTAAAAATGAGCTGTTTCCAGCTAGAATAGTCATTTACCACATTAACAATGTCTAGATTGTATTTCTGATTAATCTAATGTTATCTCCCTTGAAAAAAACACTTTTCTTTCAAAAATAAGGACATTTTTAAGTGACCCTAAACATTTGAACAGTATCGTATAATCAAAGGAAGAAATATTTGTTTCTTCTTTTTTGCAATCTACGGCATTACATATCAAACTGAGCAAAAGACATTTCTGAGTTCTCTCTACTTCTAGCAATGATTATGCTGCTTAAATTGATGTGCAAGATTTTACACTGTGGTAAAACAATAAATAAGAGGAGCCCACAGGGAGTAAAAAAATAAAAGAACAAAAAATAAATGGCCAGAAACTGTTTGTGGTTCAGATGTCTTCCATGTCTGCCTGCTGAGTTTAGTGTGATTGTCTGCCAATAGTTGTGAATGAAGTGCAGCTGAGGCTGATGGAATTGTTTGGTTTTATTTGCCATTAAATCAGACTATTGAATAAACCGGATGATGGTGTTAGATGAAAAGTCAGGGGGAAGTTATTACAGTCTATCCTGAGGGGAACATGAATGTCAAATTTCATGGCACTCCATCCACCACTAAAGTCATTAGAAATCATTTTGCTCTCGTTTTCATTGTGCACAGTACCTGCAGCCGTGATTCTCCCCATAAAAACTGCTCCTTCACACAAGGGCCCTTGTGATGTTTGAATCACTTGATCCATTAGAGCAGCTGTTGACGCAAACTCTCATGACAAGGTCTTTCGTGCCTCTGCAGACAGTTCAGTCGTGGTATTCAGGAGATACGATCTGGCAGAAACTTGCTCGACCCAACTCTGTTGATCACCAGCAGCGAAAAAGCAGATAAGGAGTGACAACACAGTCTCCCAGATAGCACGGGCTGGATTTAGGTGACAGTAACAAAGGCTTGGGGCGGTTTTCTTTTTAAGTTTCAAGAGAAAGAACCTTTAAAAAAATGTTAAAATAAAAACATTAAAGGTCAGAAGATAAAATGCAGGGTTCGCTGTGGGGGGGCTTCTCCAAACCAGGGCATCAGCTGTAGATGTAACAGATAGTGTCTCTGAAGAAAAAAGAAAAAAAAAACATCACACAACAAAACCAAACATCAGGGGCCTATTTCACGAAGCAGGTTTTACAAACTCTTTCTTTTACTTTCTTCCACAACTCTGAGTTGATCTACTCTGAGATAGAAAACTCTGAGTTTTCGGTTTCACAACGGCTGATATGACTTGGTTTAATCAACTCGGACTAGTTTGACCTGGAGTTACGCGCGTGCACCGCAACTCTGAAAAGACAGCATCAATGGAACCCCGATTCGACGAGTCACCATGGAAACGGGGAAGCGAAAGGCTGCGTTTTTGAACGGGAAGTTTTTAATGCGCTCATATGGCGAGTTTGAACACGTTTTTAGAAAGAAGTGCAACACCGCTGCAGCTGCAAAAGAGAGAGAGAGACGGCGTGGAGAACAGCCCGGATCAATGCGTAAGTTTAAATGTATTCCTTTGTAATCGTAATAATATTACAAGGAATAACTGTCTGAATGGCAGCCTAGTAAGTTATTTCATTTAGGGGAAATCCCGACGGGGCAGCAGCTTAAGATGAAATATAAAAACACTGTTCAAACAGGTCAGACCTCGGCATTATCTCATCGAGGTACTTCATGTTGATCATGTTTTACATTGTAAAGTAGCCTAAATATTAAGTGGCTGTTTGACTGTGCAGTTGTTTTATCCACATAGTCTAAATGTCTGCATCCATATCATGTTGTTAAATAATTAAGCCTATTTAAACTAACATAAACTTCTGCTCAGCCAACAGAAAGAAAGTAGATGCCTGTAAAACGGTGGTATAAAATGTCATGGATGCATATGTATGTATATATATATATATATATATATATATATGTATATCTTGTAATTGTAAGTAGGCAACACTCCAAAGATTTATCCAAATGGTAGTTTAAGTGTACTGAAACATGTCACTGATCTAGGATGAAGAAGATGAAACTGTGTCTGCTACCTTTACAGAGGGGGATCCAGAAAGGCATACAGAGGTATGTTACTGATAGTTCTCTTCTCATTCAGACTTTGGGTGGAATATAGAGTGTGACATTTAGCCTACACTGAAGTGTTGCACATTCTCATCCTTTTAACAGAGCATGGCTGGACAGCAGCAGGATGGTCCCTCAACTTCCACTGCACAGACTGACACAGTGAGATGGATGTTCAGGAAACACCAGAGGTTCATTCCGTGGAATTCATGTGCAACTGTATAATTTAATGTCCTCTATATATTCCCAGTTACACACGTGGACAAAATTGTTGGTACCCCTCAGTTAAAGAAGGAAAAACCCACAATTCTCACTGAAATCACTTGAAACTCACAAAAGTAACAATAAATAAAAATTTATTGAAAATTAAATAATCAAAATCAGCCATCACTTTTGAATTGTTGATTAACATAATTATTTAAAAAAACAAACTAATGAAATAGGGCTCGACAAAAATGATGGTACCCATAACTTAATATTTTGTTGCACAACCTTTTGAGGCAATCACTGCAATTAAACGATTTCTGTATTTGTCAATGAGCGTTCTGCAGCTGTCAACAGGTATTTTGGCCCACTCCTCATGAGCAAACAGCTCCAGTTGTCTCAGGTTTGATGGGTGTCTTCTCCAAATGGCATGTTTCAGCTCCTTCCACATATGTTCAATGGGATTCAGATCTGGGCTCATAGAAGGCCACTTTAGAATAGTCCAACGCTTTTCTCTCAGCCATTCTTGGGTGTTTTTGGCTGTGTGTTTTGGATCGTTGTCCTGTTGGAAGACCCATGACCTGCGACTGAGACCAAGCTTTCTGACACTAGGCAGCACATTTCTCTCCAGAATGCCTTGATAGTCTTCAGATTTCATCGTACCTTGCACACTTTCAAGACACCCTGTGCCAGATGCAGCAAAGCAGCCCCAAAACATTACTGAGCCTCCTCCATGTTTCACCGTAGGGACAGTGTTCTTTTCTTCGTATGCTTGGTTTTTGAGTCTATGAACATAGAGTTGATGTGCCTTACCAAAAAGCTCCAGTTTGGTCTCATCTGTCCAAAGGACATTCTCCCAGAAGCTTTGTGGCTTGTCAACATGCATTTTTGCAAATTCCAGTCTGGCTTTTTTATGAGTTTTTTTCAGCAGTGGTGTCCTCCTTGGTCGTCTCCCATGAAGTCCACTTTGGCTCAAACAACGACGAATGGCGCGATCTGACACTGATGTACCTTGGCCTTGGAGTTCACCTTTAATTTCTTTGGAGGTTGCTCTGGGCTCTTTGGATACAATTCCAACGATCCGTCTCTTCAATTTGTCATCAATTTTCCTCTTGCGGCCACGTCCAGGGAGGTTGGCTACTGTCCCGTGGGTCTTGAACTTCTGAATAATATGAGCCACTGTTGTCACAGGAACTTCAAGCTGTTTAGAGATGGTCTTATAGCCTTTACCTTTAAGATGTTTGTCTATCATTTTTTTTCGGATGTCCTGGGACAATTCTCTCCTTCGCTTTCTGTTGTCCATGTTCAGTGTGGTACACACCTTTTCACCAAACAGCAGGGTGACTACTTGTCTCCCTTTAAATAGGCAGACTGACTGATTATGAGTTTGGAAACACCTGTGATGTCAATTAAATGACACACCTGAGTTAATCATGTCACTCTGGTCAAATAGTTTTCAATCTTTTATAGAGGTACCATCATTTTTGTCCAGGCCTGTTTCATTAGTTTGTTTTTTTAAATAATTATGTTAATCAACAATTCAAAAGTAATGGCGGTTTTTGATTATTTAATTTTCAATAAATTTTTATTTATTGTTACTTTTGTGAGTTTCAAGTGATTTCAGTGAGAATTGTGGGTTTTTCCTTCTTTAACTGAGGGGTACCAACAATTTTGTCCACGTGTGTATCAGTAAAACGGATTTACAAACTGCATTTGCTGAGAAAAATCCAAAAAACAGATTAGGAGGGCAGAACTGGAAATTGAAATACTGGAGCACAAGTTAGAGGTGGGTGATGGTCACAGGTGAATTATGTTAACTACTGGAACATGAACTGAACTATCTCTTTTATTTGTAGGAAATAAAGAAGACCAAATGAAATGTGTATCATGTCTTTATTTGCTGTGGTGGTGATGATGGTGACTTAAACTCTAAAGTGATTATTGCATACGGTGTCTCTGACTGCTCTGCTGTCCTGGATAGCTGCAGGTGGATGGGCTCATCATCTGGGTCTTCAGTTTGTAGGGCAGGGTGTTGCTCTCCTCTAATAGTGGTAATATTACGAAGAACAACACATGCCACAGTAATATCACAGGCCCTCTCAGGGGTCACCCTGAGGAGACGTAGGCTCTGGAAACGGGCTTTCAGCAGGCCTATGGTCATCTCCACCCAGGCTCTGGTCCTGCAGTGAGCACGGTTGAAGTTCTGTTGGGGGCCTGGTTCAGGGTCAGGGTATGAGGTCATCAGCCTGGGTTGGCATGGTAACCCCTTTCACCCAGCAGAAGGCCATCAAACTCTCCTGTAATGTATAGTGGATACATCAGAGTATATTAAACGAGAGAGACAAGAGAATTCTATTGTGAAAATCTTTAGGCTGCTGACCACGCTGCAGTCTGTTGCTCAGGTTAGACTCTCCATAAATCCTGGAGTCATGAACAGATCCAGACCACTTGGCCTCCACATTAGAAATGATGTATGCAGCATCACATATGATCTGGACAGTGCAGAGAATGACAGATGTTGAACTATGATGCAGTCTTTAACATTTAGAAACAGTAGTCAGTCTACCTGTAGCCTACCTGCACATTTATGCTGTGAATGGACTTCCTGTTCATGATGTGAGGGAGCTGTGATGGGGATGTGTGTGCATCTATGCAGCCAATCACAGTGGGTAATCCTAAAAGAAATTGAAATGACTAATCCCAGTCTGAGGCTGCAGTACAATGTCATTAACAGAATATGATTTAAAATGAATTTAACAGATCTCTACATCATTCACCTGCAATCCCATGCACAATGAGTAAAAGTCGTTTCAGAGCCAGGAAAGCTTTTCTGACTGTCCTGCATACAGTTGTCTTACTGTAGTGCTCTGCATCTCCGACATCATATAAAAACTTCCATTTGCAAAGAACCGCAGCGCAACACACAATATCTGCTGGATGTGAGAGCATGACTGTGGCTGGTAAGGTAAATGTAAGGACGGATTAGGTTGTTTATGTAGATTATGGACTTAAAACGATTATGAAACGGTACCGCTCAAACCGATAATTGTCCGGAAATGCGAGAACATTTATGCTCGGTCTGATAACAATCTACCGACAAATATTTAATTATCTGTGCAGTAACGCTGCTCCTTTATCCACTGGATCGTTAATAAAAGCTGTTCTACGCCAAAACTCGCTCGCTTACTGACTGAATGAATGAGGAAATGAAACAGCGTGTGTGGCTGAAAGAGGGCGGAGACAGAGAGAAACTCGAGGTTTTCTCAGATAAACCTGCTGGTGAGCAGGTTAGAGTCATAGAGTCTGTTACTGCGGTAACTGACCGAGAGTTGAAGTTACCCCTCTTTGTGAAACAGGCTCGAGTTACCCCGCATTCCCTGGTTAGAGTTACCTCGCTTCTTGAAATGGAAAACTCTGAGTTTCCCTCATTTCAGGGTTAACAAACTCAGAGTTTTCCCTAAACCTGCTTCGTGAAATAAGCCCCAGATCAATTATTCATACAGAGAAGAAAATGCATCTGGATTCACTTGAAAACAGCTGGAGCTGAATTCATACTCTGAATGCAGTCAAACAGAATATGGATTAAGACAAAAAACTACAAATCATAATACTTACAAACAACACATCATATATTTAAAACAATAATAATTTACATCTGCTGTGAGTTTGAAAGGCTTTAAGTGCTTCAGCTCATTCTCCAGCTTAAGGAAAAATTCAGCAAAGTTAACAGTGTATCTACTGCAGTAAAACATTTCATAAATCTTTTCACCTCTGCCTTTCTGGAGAAGATATCCCTTCTTTAAAATTCTCCACAGGAGAGGCAGAGTTCCTGCTCTGATTTTCAACATCAGAGGGACAATACATTCTAGCTTTGAGCTTAACTACCAGGTTCTTGGAGTGCCATAATTGATGATCTGCCAGTGAGCAGTATATACTGGACATTTAACTACTAAAAGGACACTATTCTGCATTATCGCATACACAATGCAGGAGATTTATGGTTCAGCATCACCTCAAAGCTTGTGGCATTGGTATTGCCATTAGCTATGCCTCTTAGTAGTCCTGGGATGGATGGATCTTGTCATGTGGAATGTTTTTCTTGAACATTGTCTGGATCGTTCCTTCCTTTATTGCCTTAGAGTAGGAAAGAAAACATGTTATATCAGGCCAGTCTTCATTTTGAAATGTACTTACTGTATCATAGCAAAGGGTTTATGCCTCTTTGATAATGACGGTGGTTCCTAAATAATTAATAACAACTAGCCCACAGTAGTAATCTGTTATAAAACATCAGTTTCCAGGTTGTGAGTTCCCATTTACACCTGACAACAAAAGGTTATATTCATTATCAGTTTGTCTTTTGATTATCTGCCCACTTAGCAGAGAAACAATTAGGTGTTTAAAATGTCACAGCATAAAAATATTTTTTAGATTTTTGAAGAACACTTATCGTGACATTAATGTAGCAGTACTACGTTATGATTTATTGCTCTCGTTATCAATAATTGGGGCACCACCCTAGATCTCTAGGGAAAAATATTAATTTTAATAAAAAAATTAATATTCATAAAAATTTTGATCAATCTCATATCAAAAAGTCTTGAATCCTCGTTTAAATTGACCACATTCTACACAAAGAAACACAAGACTGTAATTTGGTCAAAAATGAGGTATTTATTAACTATTCTATGAAAATAATGACAAGTGAACTATGTACAATGTAGATATGGTGTGTGTGTGTGCGTGCAGGACTACATGTGTGTGTGGAATGTGGGAGTGTGTGTGTGGTGTGTGCATGTGTGAGGGATGTGGAAGTAGGTGTGAGAGAGAAGGAAATATGGTGAGGATTAGCCAGAGCTAACCTGACGAGGTAATCGGTAATTTGGATTAAGAATTCTAATGATTTGTAAAAGAATAAATTGATTAAATGAATTAATTGACCAAGCGGTTAGTACATCACCCATAGAATGGAATCAGAGCAAACTCAGCTGGAGTTATTGAAGTGAACCGTCATGGGGCTGGGACTTGCGGGGCCTTCAGATTCGCAGCACACGGTCTGGACCTGCGGGTTCGGAACGGTGCGTCGTCGTCGTTGTTGTGGCCACGCCTAGATGTCCTGCCGCGGGTTGATCGGTTCTATGCAAAGACCTGATCCAGCAGATCTCCGGAGTTCTCAGCTGAGTGCTTAAAAATGATGGTTCTCAGGCTTTAGCCAAGAAAAACGGGTGTTGATGAAAAACGGTCAAAATTAAGAAAAATAAATGCTGGTTCTGAATCGGTTCTTCAGATTAAAACGAATAACGTTGGTTTAAAATTGAGCAAAATGTCTCCTTAAGTTACAAAAATATTAAAAGATAAATAGTTAACAAACTTAGATGGTGAGGGAATTTCAAAGATAGGAAAAACGCGCTTTAGGTAAGAAAATAATGAGAGAGACTTTGGTTGGCCTCTCAGGAAGAGAGGGGTAAGAGAGTAGGTCGGTAAGAGAGAGGGTCGGTAAGAGAGTAAGAGAGTGTAAAATGTGGGCTACAGCTGACTTTATCTGTGGGTCCAGCTAAGGGGAGGACCTGGGCGGAGAGAGAGAACTTTTAGGCGCGAGTCTGGTGGAATTTGGAATCTCTTTGTTCTCACAAAGTAGAGAAGAAAGAGGAGTCCAGAATGGATTAAAATATGATATTAAACGCGCAAAACACGATCTGTCTATCCCACCATATTCAGTTGTGTGAAAGTGAAATGTGTAGATTAATACATATGTTCATATGATGTGAATCATTTCATTCATAACTATATGTTTATGTTTATGACATTAAAAATATGTATCACAGTGAAAATATAACAACAAGTCAGAGATTTGGTAACAGGTAAATACAATGGTCATCATTCAACCTAAATAGAGAGGAAATTCAGAGGTTAATAAGGGAATTCAGTCCAAAATCATAGTATCCTGGGGAAGAAATGATTAACATCACAAATTAATAAATCGACTTCTATCAGACATGCAAATATGATCTTCAAATATGTCATAGATGAAACACTGTGAGTAACTGTGGTAAATCTGGAAAAACCAAATGCATATAGAAATATTAATTTGGCAAGTGTTTTTGTTTAAGTTCAGTTCCAGTCTCTTTGTTTCAGTCAAAGAGAGTGAGAGGGTGACTCCAGCCTTCAGCCATAAAGTTTTACGACTTGTTATCTGATCTGTGGAATGCAGAGACGTCTCCGGCTGAGGGTCTCCTGAAGCTGAAAAGGGATTTTAGCATGAAAGTTCATTAAACAAACATCCATAGCATATAATTGAAAGTCATTGTCTTTTAAAAAGAAGAAGTTATTCCAGGGGTTTAAATGTTCACAGGAGCTCCATCCTTCTGTGAATGAAAACCTACAGAAATACAAATGTCTCAATCTTCCTATAGAGATGGGTGTTGGTCAGTGCTGGAGAGAGGGACAGCTTATCTGAGTTTTGATCAGCTCAGAAATTCCAGGGCCTTTGCAGTCTTGCTACATTAAAATCCAACATTACATGCTCAAATGTCTTGTTATGTGTAGCCATAACCCAAAGATATTCAGTTTACTGTGGTAAAGTAGATAATCATCACATTGGAGAAACAGAGAATATAAAATGACTTAAATCAATCATCAGAATAATTGCAGATTGATTTCACAAGCACAAACCACAGTGTCAATGAGAAGCACAAATGTTTAGTAAATGGGAATTGAGTGTGATGGTGATGGGATGTAAGATAAACCGCTGCGGTGAGGAGAAGGTCTTGTTAAGGATCTCCCATATCTCGCTCATAAAGAAAGGAGAGAGTAGGAGGGTGAGGCCCAGGGAACAAGTGAGCTAAGCAAGGGCGTCAGTTTGTTTTTAAAAGTGGGGGGGATGGAGACCACAGCACTTTGAGAAAATGTCGAAGAACGGCGGCAAAATGCTACAAGCTGGGCTCGAACTCACAACCACCGCACCAAAAGTGGAGACTCAACCTGTTAAGCTATCAGTACATACAGGTAAAGAGGTCTGTGGGCCGCTATAGTACTAATTCTCCCGGGCCGAAATTTTGCCCCTGCACGCCTCTGGTCAGAGCTTCCACTTGGCACGGGCGCAAATTTAGCATCTGCACGTTTTTTTTAACCTCACGAAGGTGTGCTGCATGTCTGTGCAACTCTCGGCCGAGTGCGGATGGTGCGTTCAGGAGCGTCGGAATTTTCTATACTGCTGAAAATAACTGCGTTTACAACGGCTTACATGTGAAGAATTTGAATGTGTTGGAGACAAAATGACCCCTGACAAAAAGTGAGGGGGACACGTCCCCACCGTCCCCCCCTAAACTGACGCCTATGGAGCTAAGGGTGGGTATTTAGAGACATAGGACAAGAACTAGAGTGTTTGAAATGGGGTCTTGCTCCTGAACCTCACCGAAAGAGTTCATTTTGATTTTCTGTCACAGAAGTAATGAATTAATGAACAGTTTAAGTCCATCCATCCATCCATTATCTATACAATGCTTAATCCTCATTAGGGTCACGGGTGGCTGGAGTCTATCCCAGCTGACTGAGGGTGAAGACAGGAGACGCTCTGGACAGGTCACCAGTCTATCACAGGGCTTGTAACTACTCAGGTCTGATGTTTATGAAGGCCACGAATCATACAGATGTCTTTTAACTTTTTATTATCCCTCTCCAGTCAGCAGACACCGTGAAAACTACAAAATAAAAGACACAGAAACCTTTAAATTACACAAACTCACATGAAAATTATCTCATCACATACACCTGCTATAAAAACTGTTTACACAAAAGACTTTTACAAAAACATGAAACAAATATGAATAACATGAAATAAATAAGTCACAGTTACCGTGTGCGCCTCTCAGACCATCGGAATAGTTCGCTTGTTAGTTTGTCTTCTTCTCTGTAGCACGTTGTAATGGTGTATGACTCTGCTGCCATGTTGCATTTCCCACAATCCTTCACATTGAACCCTGAACTAAACCGTGGTCATGTGACTTATTTATATCTATCAAAAACATTTAAAAACAGTGTTGCATTTTTAACATTAAACATATAAACCTTATTTATTTTACCTTTAAATCAATTTTTATAATTTTACGTATTATTTATAAAAACAATAACAAAACAATAAATGAGACCACAATTAAATTACTGTCCCCTGGACAGTTACACTCCCACCAAATTACTGTAATTTATGAAACCTTTACACAAACATTGAATAAATCCAGTAATTTCATCAATTAAACATCTGGTATTTGGGAAGTGGTTTGATTTTTGGTTCCTGTGGAACATACTTTACTTGTTTTCTACAAGCACAACTAATTTATGAATAGGACGTTCAAGTATGGATGAAGTAGTGTTTTGTTGACTCTTGTCCCCACATTTTCGACTTCCCATTTGTACAGTAGCCTTTCGTACTAGTCCATCCTCATCTTTACAAACATCTAGTACCCTTCCAAGCCTCCACTCATTACGGGGAATTTCCTTCTCTTTCACAATGACAATATCTCCAACCTTCACATTTCTCTTTGAAGAATGCCAGCATTGTCTGAGGGTGATGTTTGCTAGGTACTCTTTCCTCCATCTACTCCAAAATTGTTCCGCCAGATACTGGACTCTGCGCCACCTTTTCCTAACATATACATCCTCTGCTACAAATTCTCCTGGAGGAGGCAGTGGGACAGAACTTTTCATGGTAAGCAAATGGTTAGGCGTGAGTGGCTCTAAACTTTTGGGATCACTGATACTGTCAGTGGTGAGTGGGCGGCTGTTTACGACTGACACGGCTTCATAGAAAAATGTTCTTAGAGAAGCATCATCTAATCTTCCTGCACTCTTAGAGAGAACCCAGCTAAGGACGCTCCTAACTGTTCTGATCTGCCGCTCCCAAACTCCACCCATGTGACTGGCATCAGGAACATTCATAATAAAATCACATTGTTTCTCTGCCAGGTAAACCTTTAACCTGTCTGTGTCGACTTCTTTCAAAGATTTTGTGAGCTCATTTTTAGCTCCAACAAAATTTGTCCCTTGATCTGACCTAAGCTGTCTCACAGCTCCACGAATGGCTATGAAGCACCGCAATGCGTTTATGAAGGCATCCGTTGTTAAGTCTTCCAGCATTTCAATATGGATTGCCCTGGATGATAGACAGGTGAATATGAGACCGTACCTCTTAGTCTCTTTACGACCTTGCTTGGTCATAAAAGGCCCAAAACAATCCATCCCACAGAAGGAGAATGGTGGTGAGGGATCCACGCGGTCAGCAGGTAGGTCAGCCATTTTTTGCGTTTCTGTTGGTCTTCGAGCTCTCCTGCATGTGACACATTGTTTGATGTAGTTTGCTACAACTTTACTGCCACTAACTATCCAGTAACCATTTGCTCTGAGCTCATTGAGAGTCTGTCCTCTACCTTGGTGATGAGTTTTATCATGACAGTAGCCTAATATCAGACGAGTGACCACACTGTCTCTTGGTAAGATAACAGGATGCTTCTCATCCAGAGGTAAGGAGGCCTTCTTCAATCTCCCACCCACCCTGAGGATCCCATCCTGCACTACAGGGTCAAGCTGAAACAGCTGATGGCTGCGTGGCAGATTACCGTGACTTAACATTTGCACTTCCTCTTTGAATGCACCTTTCTGTGCTAACTTCACAAGTACAAGACTAGCTTTTCTTCTGTCCTCGACATTTACAGGCTCTGTCATTTTGGTCCCCTTTGCTAATTTCTGAATTCGAGCAACAACATTCAGTGCTGTATGCCATTTTGAGAACCGCTCAAATCTCTGCAAAAAACTGTCCTCTTCAACTACTTTTACTTGTAGTATGTGTGTTGTTTTTACTTCTGGATCTCCAATCATAAGCTGTGGAGTAAGTTTTTGTGTCACAATCTCTCTCTCCCACAGGAATTTTGGTCCTGTAAACCAGGTTGAATTCATCAACTCTGACACCTTCAGGCCTCTGGAAGCGTGATCCGCTGGGTTTTGGTCACTGTCGACATAGTTCCACTGTGTTGGGTCTGTCGTTTCTTTGATTCTTTGCACTCTGTTTGCAACAAAGACGTGAAACCTTCGAGCGTCATTGTTGATGTAGCCCAAAACTACCTGAGAATCTGTCCAGAAGTACTCTTGGTCGATTTTGAGCTCCAGCTCCTCCTTCAATACACTACTGACTGCTGAAGAGACCACTGCAGCTGTCAACTCTAGTCTGGGTATGGTGACAACCTTTGTAGGTGCGACCCTCGCCTTACCTATGACTAAGGAACAATGCACTTTATCCTCTGTCACTACTCTAATGTAGGAACACTGGCCATATCCATGGCTACTGGCATCAGAAAAGTGATGCAGTTCCATCCTCTGTACCTTCCCAAGGTTTTCAGGAGTGAAGCATCTTGGGATCTGGAGTTTCTGCAGATTTTCTAGGTCATTTAACCAGCTCTGCCATCGTGGTTTTAACTCTGTGGGTAGTTGTTCATCCCATCCTATGCCCTTTTGGCACATTTCTTGTAGTATTTTCTTTCCCAGTAGCAGGAAAGGAGCTAGGAAACCTAGCGGGTCAAACACTGAGGCAACCGTGGAGAGAATTCCCCGCCGTGTTGCAGGCTTCACCTCCAGGTCGACCTTAAAGGAGAAGGTGTCACTATCCACACTCCATTTTACTCCCAACACAGTCTGAACTGGAAGTTCAGCGTGACTGAGATCCACATCATGAACTCCAATAGCACGTTCACTGTCAGGAATAGATTCCAAAACTTGTCTGTTGTTTGAGATGAACTTGTGCAGGTGTAATCTCCCCTTTGCACACACATTTTGTGCTTCTCTGACCAGTTTGATGGCTGTGCCCACGGACTCTACACTGACAAGGCCATCATCCACATAAAAATTCTTTCTGATAAAGTCAGCTGCTGCGGGATAGTCCTTTTCATTTTTTATTGCGAGATACTTCATTCCATAATTTGCACAACCAGGAGAAGATGTTGCTCCAAAGAGATGGACCCGCATGCGATACTCGACTGGCTCAGATGTTGCGTCGCCATTTTCCCACCACAGGAAACGTAAGTAGTCTCTATCCTCTGGGTTTACATGAAATCTGTGAAACATTTTTTCCACGTCACATATCACTGCAATTGGGTGATTGCAGAACCTGCAGAGCACTCCTGTCAGTCCGTTTGTGAGGTCAGGTCCGGCAAGCAAGTGATCATTTAGAGCTGTGCCCTCATACTTGGCGGAGCAGTCAAAAACAACCCTGATTTTCTCTGGCTTCCTGGGGTGATACACACCCTGGTGGGGAATATACCACACATTTCCTGGCATGGGTTGGTTCTCAGCCCTCTCTGCATCTCCATCCCTGAAGACTCCTTCCATAAACTTAATGTAGTCATGCTTGAATTTGTGATTTCTCTCAAATTTTCTTTGCAGTTGCTTCAGCCTCACCAGAGCCAGCCGCTTGTTTTCTGGCAACTGTGGACGAGCCTTAAAGGGGAGTGGCATTTCCAGGTGCCCATCAGCATTCTGGTGTATCTTTTCATTAAGAAACTGCATAAACAGAATGTCATCTTGTGAGATGCTCTTTTCCCCACAGTTGGCATCTTTGAAATCAGCTTCGAGTGCTCTGATGACAGTAGCTGGTGTCAAGGTTGGACATTCCTTGACTGACACACGATGACACAAACCTGTTACTTCAGTTGACCTTGCTACACCTGCTGAGCTTCCAACAATGCTCCAACCGAGGTCAGTTTTAATGCCATAAGGCTCATCATCACCTCCTGTTATAAACTGACGTGGAGCCAAGGCTCTTGGGCAGTCATAGCCTATGAGTAGGCCAACGTCACATTCCATCAATTCTGGTATTTCAGGAGCTATTCGCTTGAGATGTTTCCATTCTTTAGCCGTTTCGGTGGTGGGAATATGAGAACGTTCAAGGGGGATGAAGTCTCTGGTATAAGCAGGTGGCAGGTTGACAAAACATTGTGAGGAAAACCCTCTAACTCTAAGCCCACTAACTCTCTCACTCTGTACAACAGAATCTCTTCCCATCATAGTAGTGAGCTTTAGCTTAACTGGCTCTAAACCTGCTCCCAGCTTCTTACATATCTGTTGATCTACAAAGGTGTTGCTACTTTGTGTATCTAACAGTGCATACACTAATGTCTCTGTTTCAGAGGTGGTGGCTAAAGAAACCCACACAGGCACTATCATAGACGTACTCCCACCCTCGCCTCTGTCCACACAGCAGGACAGGGAGGATGTGTTTTCTTCTGCTTGTAAGACGTGAGAGGATGTGTCTGCAGCAGGTCGGTCCACATGAAGTGGTGTGGGATGAGGTTTCTTACATATGCTACAAGTAGCCTTGTTCTTACAGTTCTTTGAATTGTGTCCTCTTCTAAGACAGCCAAAACACAAGTTGTTGTCCATTATAAACCTTTTCTTTTCCTCTACAGGCTTACTGGAGAACTTGTGGCATTTGTGGATAGAGTGACTTTCTTCACAAAACATGCAGGGGACAGGGTTTGTAGATAATGAAGTACTCACTTTCTTTGGTTCACTTTGATTTTTAAAGCTATTCTCTACAGCACTGTGTGTTTTTGCTGATGACAATGTTTTATCTGATGCTCTCACATTTGTAACGTACACATTGGCCTTTGGTCGCTTTGCATCTCTTGATGGCTTTTCTTCAGTAGACTTCAAGGCTTGAAAGGATGTCACAGGATTGCATGCAATGTCTGCTTCTTTTGCCACAAAGTCAGCAAACTTCTTAAAATTGGGGTATTCTTCTGTTTCTCGCAGCTGTTTTGTAACATGTCGATTCCAGCGAGAGGTCAACCAGTCAGGGAGTTTTTGAAGCATCTTTTGATTCTCCTCACAGTCATTTAACACCTGAAGCCCTTTGATGTGTGGCATGGCATTGCTACAGGCTATCAGAAAATCACTGAATTGTCTTAGCTTGCCTGACTCTCTTGAACCAACCCTTGGCCAGTTGTTCAGTTTTTCTCTAAAGGCACGTTGGATTACGAAAGGGTGTCCATACCGGGCATTCAGTGCTTCCCATGCTTGGCTGTAAGCTTCATCATCTTTCCTGAAGAAGCTTCCTTCAACTACAGATTGGGCCTCTCCACTGATATATCTCTGGAGATAGAACAACCTTTCTGCTGGATTTGTGCAGTGACGTTCTATCAGTGTCTTGAAACTTGTGCTCCACTCTAAGAACTTAAGTGGATCTCCTGAGAAGACTTGAGGTTCTGGAGCAGGAAGTCTGGTAAGAACCATTGTGTCATGCAGTGCTTGAACTAATGAGGCTTCAGAGGAATTGACATTAGTTTGCTCGTCAATTTTGTTCTGGCATGTTTGTT
Organism: Acanthochromis polyacanthus; assembly: GCF_021347895.1. Lineage (NCBI taxonomy): Eukaryota > Metazoa > Chordata > Actinopteri > Pomacentridae > Acanthochromis > Acanthochromis polyacanthus. Next base: position 15,143,439 of record NC_067116.1, read on the forward strand.
CCTTTTTAATTTTCTTAATAGGTGCAGGAGGACAACTAGTCATCTTACTACACTCTGCTTCATTTTTGTCATAAGCCTCACCAGAGTCAGCTTCAGAGTACACCTTAAGCTTGGCTGCCAGCACATTTAGATCTCTCTGATTTTCTAGTCTTTTAAGTTCTTGCTTTTGTGAAGCTATTGCCTCCTCCATGTTAATTTCAGCCTTCTTTGCAGCCAATTGTGCTGCACAGTCTGCTCTTTTTGCTGCAATGCTTTCCTCTGATAAACTTGACCGGCCTGAGTGGTGGCTCTGAACAGCAGATTTAGCCATTATAGACCCAAATATTGACTGAGCATACTCTTTGTGAAGTACTAAACGAAGCCTTACGCTTTCTGCCTGAGCATCAAATTCTTCTTGTCCCACTTCACTCATGCGAACCTTCATGAGTTCCATCAAATCTCTTGTTACAGCTGTGCAGGAGTCCATTTTTCTTCTAACCTCAGTAGAAGGTGCTGATTGAGATCGTATACTTTCATACGCATCTTTCACATATTTCTCCAGTTCTTCAACAGCATCCATCATGTCACCTAAGTCTTGATCTGAGCACTCATCCTTAAGTGTGTTACATGCAATTTTAACCTGCTCTTTCCATTTTTCATAGAACTTGATAAATTTACCTTCCTTCTGAAGAGCCTCTTGTTGCTTGTATTCTAGCATTTTGGGGGTTAACTTTCTTTCTCGTGTAGATTTCCTGAGTTCAACTGTGTGGGATGCAGTGGAAGAAGGCTCGACCGCTGCCATTTTGAGTATTTCTATTTTAGCAAGAACATCACCTATAAGCGATTCTAACTTCTCCTTTTCAGCATCATTTGTTTGTGATTGTAATTGTTCACTTAATCGGTTCAGTTCGTCTTGAAGGAACTTAATCTGTATTTCACTACCTTGTGAATTTTCCTCATGAACTGACATTTTACCGGCTGAAGAAAAGCACTATGTAACGTCAACTTATTCTAAATGCTTAAATGACAACATACTACCACCAGCTATGCCAATGCAATGCAAGTGCAACTTCTGTTCACCTCAATATCTCCTCTGAATGTGCATTTAAACTCTCAAATAAAGAACATCATTCAAATATTGACAACAATTACAATGGTAAACCAGAAACATAAGTCTATGAATATATGTCTCTTTAATAAACCAGTATGTGGTCGTTTTCCTTTTAAACCAGTTTCTTCAAAGTACGTTATGGTCCTTGGAGAAGTGTATGGTTGTACCGACAAACCTGCCGCCGTACGTAGAGCCGCTTCTCTGTTGACAGCGCCCGGATGAACAGTCACTGCACGCTGATGCCTGAACAGGATGTCTGCAGAGCTGTGGTCCACGCTGCCGCGATATACGGTATTCTTCACCCGGTGACGGCTCTCCCTCTCTCCTCTTGATCGGCGTCCCTCCGGTCACCCGCTACTCCCTCGATCGGCTTCCCTCTCTCTCTTTCGCGGACCGCTCGCTGCTCCTCACTCCGGACTCTCGGCCTTACCGACGTTGGGCGTTACGTTTTCACTGTAACTACTCAGGTCTGATGTTTATGAAGGCCACGAATCATACAGATGTCTTTTAACTTTTTATTATCCCTCTCCAGTCAGCAGACACCGTGAAAACTACAAAATAAAAGACACAGAAACCTTTAAATTACACAAACTCACATGAAAATTATCTCATCACATACACCTGCTATAAAAACTGTTTACACAAAAGACTTTTACAAAAACATGAAACAAATATGAATAACATGAAATAAATAAGTCACAGTTACCGTGTGCGCCTCTCAGACCATCGGAATAGTTCGCTTGTTAGTTTGTCTTCTTCTCTGTAGCACGTTGTAATGGTGTATGACTCTGCTGCCATGTTGCATTTCCCACAATCCTTCACATTGAACCCTGAACTAAACCGTGGTCATGTGACTTATTTATATCTATCAAAAACATTTAAAAACAGTGTTGCATTTTTAACATTAAACATATAAACCTTATTTATTTTACCTTTAAATCAATTTTTATAATTTTACGTATTATTTATAAAAACAATAACAAAACAATAAATGAGACCACAATTAAATTACTGTCCCCTGGACAGTTACAGGGCTACATATAGAGACAAACAATCACACTCACATTCACACCTACGAACAGTTTAGAATCACCAGTTAACCTCAGCATATATTTTTGGACTGTGGGAGGACGCTGAAATATCAGGAGAAAACCCACAGACACACAGGGAGAACATGCAAACTCCATGCAGAAAGATCCCAGGCCCAGGCCGGTACGCGAACTGGAGATTTTCTAACTGCAAGGTGACAGTGCTAACCACAGATCTACTGTGCAGCCAAGTTTAATTCCATCCCAGGTAAATTAAGCAACGTGTTTGTTGTGTATCCTCTGCCGTGTTTACCTCTTTTCAAGCAAGTGCTAACATGATTCCCAGGTTTTCATATTGGAAAACAAAGTTAGTTTGTTTATTTATTAGAATATCAAGTTACAAGGTGAATTTCAAATTGTTTTCAAATTGATTTTTAAACAATCGATCAGATTATTCATTAAAACAGACGATGCCACATACAGAACAACTTTACATCAGTGGATTCATCGGTGGCTTTGTAAGACCTCGAGATAATAGATTATTTTTTCTTATGAAAACATCACCTGTAATGTTATTTTCAGCTCAAGCAAGCAATACTGTGCATTTGCCTTGATATATAGCAGTTGCTATCATTATCCATTGACTGAGTACTTTATAGGCAGGCTGTATATCTGCACTTCTTCAGGGCTCAGTTGTTCAGAAGTAATCTGAGTGCTTTGGATCTAAATTTGAAAATGAGTTGTTTCAAAGGAAAAGCCAAGATTCTGAAAATAGAATGGATCATGTAATCCTGTCTTGGGTTTGATCTAAATAAAATCCTGAGTATGTGTTATTTAAAACTTTAAAGTTTTGATTGGGATACCTGTAATCTAAAGAATGAGGATTATCTTGATCCCAGCAGTGGGCTGGAAGAAGGCTGGATTTCAGAAACACACTGTAATAAAACTTTTACAAAAAAGATTTTATCCATATAAAATAATTCTCTAAGTACTGGTCAATATGAAAGCAAAATAATCTATTTATTTTAACTGGCATTCATTATTGTATCAGTTATCAGAGGTGACTGTGTCTCCTGGCTGCAGAGCTTTAAAAGCTCTTCGAATGAAGAGGAACTCCGAACGTTCTTTATGCATTAATGAATCAACATCAGTTAGTCTGTATTAGTAATAGGTCAGATGAGGGAGTTGACTGTTTTAAAGAAATTGAAAATGAAAGGGGATGTTTTTGTTTTTTTATTTTTCATTTAATACAAACACTTAAAATGACCCATAGTATCCTACGTTGTCATATGTAGTCATGTGTAGAACTCTGGTATTGCAGATTTTGTAATACTGAAAAGTTTATATTTGGATCAGGGTAACTCAACCCAATGACGCTGTGAAAAACTGACACAAAAGTAAGACGGATTCTTTGATCCTGAGTATCAAAATGTGGGAGTCCAGCCTGCGGGTGGCGGTGGATGTTTTATTTTTTTACACTCTCTGGACCCTTTAATAGCGAGCAGCTCAAATGTCACATGTATCTCTTAATGGTCACAGTTTACCATCCTCTAATGGTTGCTCCCAGCAGGAACATACACCATCTCAAGCTGGTTTCATGAACATGATGATAAGTTCAGTGGGCTTATCTGCCACCAGCAGTCCAGTAGAATGGGAGTTTGGCAACGATAATGTGCAGATACAAAATGATGTGAGGCAATCATATCCACATGGAGCAGAACCTCAAAGGAACGTTTCCAACATCTTGTGGAATCCACGCCACTGAGAACTGAGGCTGTTTCAAACCAATGGAAGCCACTGTTCAGCATCCATATGGTGTTCCTATGATAAAGAGCTTGGACAGTGTGTCATCAAGAGAGAGATGGAGGCAACTGATCAACAAAACTGAGCTGAAATCATGTTTTAAAAAAATCTATTGAGTTGATGTGTCATCACCTTAAATACTCCATCAAATGCGTTTAGTGGTTGCTGTGTCCCTGATCATCACACAGCAGCACACAGGAACGCCTTCTGCCTGAGCTCATTACCAACAGTGAGGGCGTGTGAACATATACATAAGCAGCTGTCCTGCTTTTGTGTGATGCTGTTGTTGCTGCAGCTCAACACCATCAGAGGGCCATCTATAAATAATAGTGCAGCAGTGACTTGCCTCCATCTCATGACCGAGCAGAGTGACTGATTTTAGACCGAGTCTCCAGGGGAGCCGCTGAAACTGACATCAGGGAGAGGCTACAGTGTTTGCTGTGCGAGAGTTGAAACCCTACAGTAGATTTCCACTCGTCTCATGGGTGCAGTGTGATTTGCAGCATTAAAGGCATTGCTGTCTAATACCTCCTTTGTAGCTGCATGAGCAGCCAAAAGCATAAAGGGTACAGGACATAATCAGGTTTGCAAGGTAGAGAAGAACAGAAAAATACAAGTGCACTGTCACCCCTTTTGACCTGCCTCCACTCGGAACAAAGCAAAAGATAAATACAAACACACATAAAAATGCATGAGCTGCATACACGGCTTCACTGGATACTGTTCATTCACAAGGTTCAATCTCATTTTTCTGCATTTGGAACAGCTGGGGGGTTAAGTGCCTTGCTTAAGGGTATTAAGAAATTACATAGCTGCTGACGGAAGAGAGAGCAATACTTCTTATTCATGCAAAGGAAAAAATGGACACACACACACACACACACACACACACACACACACACACACACACACACACACACACACACACACACACACACACACACACACACACACGCACAGTATCCATGAGCGGTTTCCCAGCCATTGTAGGGATTTCAACACCACTGTGTAGTATTGGATCAGCAGCAGTCAGCCAACAGGAATCCCAGGCTGATATTACTACAAGGTTAAACCACAGTGTTGCCTTATCAGGAGAAAAGGGCTGCAATATAGAATAACTGTTATTGCTGCTATTGTTGCCAAACAATGTTGTGCACCAACTGCAAATTGCATTTTTACTGACAGTCGGTGGTTTGACTTCCCACCTTGCATCGACAGTGTCAAAACGTGTTGCACTTTTGACCAGACGGCGTGTTTCTGTGTGTTCTCAGTGATTTGTTCTCACCTTTAGTTCACGATTGAATAAGTGTGACCTGTGACAGGTGTATGAGAGAGAGTGTCCACATGCAAATAGGCTTGTACCAGTCTGTGGAGAAGATTTGTCTGCTTCTTGAGCCTCCACACATGACCTGCTCCTTCCAGATGACAGCGCAGCCAAGAGACGGCGCTACACCTGCTCATAGCATCATCATCTCATCTGTCCTGCCGCCTCCATGGTCTTGTCTGACTGACTGCTTGGTCTTTTTTAAATTTGTAAAGCTGGACTGCCAGTTTTGAGAATCTTTTTTCTTCATTGCACACTGGTTAGTATGTTGCTGTAATTTGGTAAAAATTGGTCACTAAAGAGGGCCTGCACAGTGACGCAGTGGTTAAAACAGCCGTCGTACAGTTAGAAGATCCCTCGTTCTCATGGGATCTTTCTGCATGGAGTTTGCATGTTCTCCTTGTGCAGTGTAGGCTTTCTCCCACAGTCCAATAACATGCTGAGGTTAGCTAGTGATTCTAAATTGTCCGTAGGTGTGAATGTGAGTGTGATTGTTTGTCTCTATATGTAGCCATGTGATAGACTGGTGACCTGTCCAGGGTGTCCCCTGCCTTCACCTTAAGTCAGCTGGAATAGACACCAGCCCCCTGGGACCCTAATAAAGTTTAAATGGTCTATAGATGATGGATGGATGGGTGGATGGATGGATGGTCACTAAAGATGAAAATATAAAGACTGATCCAGGTGTTATATATTATAGTAGTAATAGTAATAGTAAGGAACTCCTTACTGTTTGTTGTAAATCCAGTATATGGATAAACATAGATTATACATGTGTTAATAAAGGACAGCTGGTGCCTTTGATACTTTTTTGGACTGTCAACCAATATGAAGGATTTCCTTTAATAAGAAGTGAGACAGATTTTTCATCTTTCCTGACTTCTGGCCGAATCTTTGTAGAGCACCTCATTTTATATATTTTTTAGCATTACTCTACCTACACGAGTGTTCCTGACCCAGCAACACTCCCTATTTTCTTTTTCCTTTAGCCTCTTTCTTTCTCCATAGAATAGAATATATCTTTACTGTCACTGTGATTTGCAACAACATTGGTTCATCTCTTAGTGCAAAATAAATAAATACAAAATGCAGAGCTAGGTAGTAGGTACTCAGGTCCATACAGCTAATGTGAGCTTGACAGACCTCAGTTTTCTTTTGACTCTGGGGTAGAATCTGGTTTTCAGTTTGTTTGTCTGTGATTTGTTAGACCTAAGGCATCTACCTGAGGGTAGCGGGTCAAACCAATGATATAACTGTTGTCTGCACCCTTTTATTGTGTGTCCCAAAGGTTCACACTGAACTTGGCAAACTGGCTCTTATGTTCTCGGCCCCCGCAGCCTGGAATCACTTGCAGGCTGAACTACGGCTTCAAGAGCTGATTCTGATTCAGGTTTTTAAAAACATGGTGAAGGGTATGGTGGTAGAATCCATTGGCAGAGTTTTAACTGCTTTCCTTCATAGCAATTATGCTTCCTCCTGTTTAGACTCCTGTTTCTTTTGTGAGTTCTTACTGTATGTTTTCTAATGTATGTGTTTTAATGTTTTCTGTATGAAACTATAACTGTGTGCTGCTGACGTCTTGGCAAAGGCTCCCTTGAAGAAGAGATCATGTAATCTCAATAGGACTCACCTGGTTAAGTAAAAGGTCTAAAAACAATCCAAGGTTAGATTGGTCTTTAATAATGTTTACTGCTCTACTGAGGCAGTGAGATTTGAATAAGTTCTCCAAAGAAGGCAGTGAACCACCGATGATCCTCCGGACGTCCTCTGCTGAGCAGCTGGAGAACCATACAGTTATACAGTATTCATTATGACTGACTTGAACTAAAAGTGTTTTTTTCTGATATTGAAATGAAAAGTGATCATTCAGAGCTTCACAGTTTGAGTAACTGTCCGTATTTTTAATATACATACACTACCATTCAAACGTTTGGGGTCACCTAAGCAATTTCATGTTTTTCATGAAAACTCACACTTTTATTCATGTGCTAACAGAACTGCACAAGGGTTTCCTAATCATCAGTTAGCCTTTCAACACCATTAGCTAACACAAAGTAGCATTAGAACACAGGAGTGATGGTTGATGGAAATGTTCCTCTGTACCCCTATGTAGATATTCTATTAGAAATCAGTCGTTTCCAGCTAGAATAGTCATTTACCACACTAACAATGTCTAGACTGCATTTCTGATTAATTTAATGTTATTTTCATTGAAAAAACATTTCTTTCCAAAATAAGGAAATTATAACTTTTGATTGGTAGAGTATATACAATAACTCTGTGAGAAACTGCAAAAACAAAAGAATAATGAGGATGATGCAATTATACAGGTTTATTTTATCAGTTCATAAATTAGTTCTTTTCATTAAATGTGATGGAAAATTATGATCTGGTTAGGACACCACAAAGCAACATAACTGGGTGTCTCAAAAAGTACTCAGAATTAACACAAATGTGGCAAATTGGATGAATAATGTTTCGATTACTTGGTGTGACTGACGGATCTCAGTCTGTTAGTCGTATAAATTAGGACATAGGGGAGAAAGCAGCTAACTTTAAACACATTTCACAGTTTTTGTTTTCAGTACAATACAGTCACCCCATTAAGTTTTTCACGTTTTCACATTTCCCCCAACTAGTTATAAAACATCTGTTGGAAAAATGAACTTACAATTCCTCATATGCTGTTCACATGCTACTCCATAGTCATTTAGGACAATTCAAAGTGCACAATAATCCGCTGAGTGCAATTTCCAAACTTGGTGACAACGCTGCAGTCCTAAAATAAGTGACAAGTGTTTCTTACGGACATACATGAGGCATTCATCACACGAATCAGGAACAGCGTTATTAAGCTCAGTGGGAGAATCACACACAGCAATCCTTTCATTTCCTTTCAACCCTCTCTTAAACTAATGAAGAGTTATTACTGAGGTTAGTCGACCACAGGAAAACCCGTCGCTGTCTCTCCCACTGAGGAATTAAAGTTAATTGACTGTACCAGGGATTAGGTGTGGACCAGAACCGAATCAGTCTGCCGTTTGAGGTGCAAAGTCATTCCACATGCCCAAATTGAAGTATTACTTTCACACCATGTAACATCACTGTCCTCTGTATTTTTGTCACTGTTAACACCTTCTGGTGGCAATGATGCAGCTACATTATGTTTTTTTCTGTAGTATCATTAATTTCAAAGTGAGCTAAAAGCACAAAATATCATTTTTCTCTTTTATATCCCAGACCTTTTCCCTTTAAAATAGGAAATAATTCTACAGCTACCCAGACAGTAATAATCAATAACTCATTCCAGCTTGGTGTTTTATACTCCAGTGTCATGCTGCCGACTAATCAGCTACTGATAAAAGACTGTTAAATTAAACAAACTTACAGACTGCTGAAGGAGAGCAAAACAATACTGCATGTGTATTTTGAAACGTTATCCATGAAACTGGATGAATACAAGTGTGCAGACTGTTTGCTCTTGATGGAAACAAACTAGTCTGCACCTGAATTGTTTTCCAGTAATAGTGGTTGCATGTGGTTCAGAACAACTAGTCTAGCAACTGGTCAATAATTTTGAAATGTATTCTATCACAAGTCAGCACACTTATTAAGGACAATAGAAAAAAGACAAAAATGACAACTATGCTGTTTGATGTATTTATATTTACAGGATACATAGCAAAGTTGTTGTTGGAGTTACTGAAGTCAAGATATTGTAATTGTGTAACTTTTTTTCATTGAACTACTGTTTATCTACCAATCTATTTATTGCCTATCAGGGTTCTCGCCAGGATTTTTTTCAGGCAGGTCCTCCTGCACGCGCATGCGCAATAGACGGGAACGGGTCAATCGACAGGAAAGTACGGCTGAGGTGGGGAGACATAAATTAACCTAGATTCGCACCCAGTTGATAAAAACAAACGCACATGGCGTTATCTGTCAAAATAACAGCGCAGCGGCCCTAATCACAGTGTTAACCCTTCCTGTTCGGCTGTGGTCAGGAAGCCCGGGGTTAACCCCCTTCACTTCATCAGCAGCCGTAGAGGCAAAGACACAGGAGCCCAGCCGCATCGAAGAACACTGCAGCCTTTATTGTCTATAAACAGTGGCTGAACCGCACAGTACCGTCAACCCAGCTCTCCTCCTCCGACTGCACCGACTGCCCGTCTCTCTCACTCGCTCTCCCCCTCCCTCCCACACACACACGCTGCTCTCTCTCCCACTCTCATGACGGAGCCACACTCTCATAACAACAGTGTAATCTTTGAAATGCGCAGGCGTAGTGGCCCTAATCACAGCATAATCTTTTAAACTGAGCGTAACGGGCCGTTAAGACTGCGTAACGGCCCGTTAGACAGCGTAACGCGCTGGCGAGAACCCTGCCTATGATATTCAGTGAAATCTTCAATTTCCAGACTTTAGAAAACCTATACCTGGACAGATTTCAGCCAATCAAAAGGCTTTCATAATCAGATGAGAAAGCATAACTGTGGTGATAAAAGGTGATAACAGAAGACTTTCACTTAGGAGTTTGAATCCAAGGTGAAGCCATAAATGAACGTTGACCATCATTGCACTTTTGAAGAGCATGGCTCAGAAAGGGAGGAGCCATATATTTTCAAATTACTTGCTTTTGTAGTTTATTTTTTGATTGTTTTCCTGTTTTTACCTCCAGACTTCTGCCTCCTGCAGCCAAACTCATGCATCATAGATGTATCTCTGGCAGGGGAAAATACATTTCAAGCCTTTTTGGGGGTGCAAAGTCCGCAAATGTTTTACACGTCAGATGTGTATAGCAAGTCTATACATTTAGTTTGTGTGTCCCAGTGACCATTAGAATTACTGTTATCACGCTCTCCTCATGTATTTAGCTGTTGGGGGTATTAACATGATAGTTGCTGAGTAACAAAGTCCCCTACAAGGAATTTGACACTCTTGAACTATACTGTGGAGGACATATAGTAGGTTAGAGAGTATAGAATTGAGTATTTATAGTTTACTGTACAGTTTTGAGGATATTGTATGTTCAAGATGAAGCTGCCTGAAGGGAGAGACAGAAAGAAAGAGACATAAATACAAATCTATCTGCTTCTTCGGCAGCACAGACAGCACCATGGATTATCAATACTCAGCACAGTTAGGCTACTGATATTTCAGAGCAGCCATACATTCTAACTTATACAAGGCCCAGTCATTTAGATGTCAATGAGCCAGGGAGAGTAGACAAACATATTCAGCTGAACAACGAGGAAACGGAGAGTTTACAGTACATTTTGGTCATTTAACTAACAAGGGGGATGACAGGCTGCCACATTCCCCCTAAAACATCTACTGATCATACACTGCTTGTCCAAAAAAAGTCTAATATTTTGTTGGACCACTGTTAGCTTTGAGTATGACACATATTCACTGTGGCATCATTTCGATAAGCTTCTGCAATGTCACATCATTTATTTCTGTCCAGGGATGCATTTATTTTCTACCAAGATCTAATATTGATGATGGGAGAATCGGACCGCTGTGAAAATTCTTCTCCAGCACATCCCAAAGATTCTCAATGGGGCTGAGGTCTGGACTCTGTGGAGGCCAATCCATGTGTGAAAATGATGTCTCATGCTCCCTGAATGACTCATTCACAATGTGAGCCCATGAATCCTGGCATTGTTATCTTGGAACATGCCCATGCCATCAGGGAAAAACTCCATTGATGGAAAGACCTGGGGCCTCATTTATAAAACATTGCGTAGGATCCATACTAAAGTTTGCGTACGCCGAAAATACGAAAAGGGCGTATGCCCTTCGCCCCTGATTTATAAAACTGTGCGTAAGCACAGCTGCATGCAATTTCTTGATAAATCACACACCAGCTGGAAGATTGCACAGGTGGATCCACCTCACATTCCGCCCACAACACACCCACATTTTACCATGAATGGTCAATGCAAAGTAACTCATGAATGTATCCGTATATAAATAAGCTGCTGATCCACGGCATTTCACGCAGCGCCGGCCGGCAGTCTTTTCACTGCTGTGTGTCAGGATGAATGAGTCATGTGTGACCCAGGCCACCCTGCCACTAAATTTGCTATGATCATGTCCAATGTACAAATAATTTGTACACTGATTGAATGTACATTTTTTCGGTTCACATAGACAAATTCATTTTCACTCGGGGGTTGTGGTGTGAAGCATGTGTGCCTGCGTGCCTGTACAGGGCTGATTAATGGTTGGACGCTCATCCCATTCGGCCGCATGTGGATAAATAAACAAAATTCTTTACTTTTTTTTACTTTTTACTGTGATAGTTGCAGTGAAGAGTGACAGGAAATGGGGAGAAGAGTAGGGGGAAGACATGCATAAAAGTGCCGCAGGTAGGAATCGAACCCGCGCCACTGCGTCGGAGACCACCCCTGCAAATAGGTCTTCTGCTTTACCCGATGAGGCATACGGGCGCCGAATGATCAGTAAACAAAATTATTTAATAAAGATCACCGCACCGGCCCCAGATTTGGACCAGCCCGTCGGTCAAACGACCGAATGCAATAACGTTCAATCCGCTCCTGTTAATATATGAACATAGTTCTGCAAATACAGTTGTCGGCCGAATGACGCACTATAGGAACATCTACAACAATGAGGGTTTATGATTATCCGGCTCTACAAGTCTAATATGTGATAACAATAAAGGTTTGAGATCAATCTGGTTTCAATTCGCCACTTCATCCTCCGGCACTGCCGTTCCCTCTGTCTCCAAAATGTGCTTAAGCAAGCATCAAAGTTGGCGCACCGGTGCGCACATTCTCACGCCAAGTTTGTTTTAGAAATCACAACGTACACAGCGTACGCCACTTTCTACGCAAAGTTTGTGATTTACGCCCTGCTTTGTGCGTAAGGAAGCATCAAGAATCAAGGTTGGCGAACCGGTGCGCACATTCTCACGCCAAGTTTGTTTTTATAAATCACAACCTTTGTGTAGACTTTCTAGCCCTGTTTTGTGCTCACGCAAGCTTTATAAATGAGGCCCCTGGTGTTTTTTATTATACTTAGTTAGTCAGCTGACCTCATTTTTTCGGCACATAACGTTGATGAACCTGGACCTGACCAACTGCAGCAACCCCGGTTCATAACACTGCCTCCACAGGCTTGTATGGTAGGCACTAGGCATGATGAGGGCATCACTTGTTCTGCCTCTCTTCTTACCCTGATGCACCCATCACTCTGGAACAGGGTACATCTGGACTCATCAGACCACATGACCGACCACATTTCTTCCTCAAAGATGATGGTTCACCACTATCCTTCAGGTTTTAATGATGCATTGGATGGTTCTGAACCTTTTTTTTAGTAATTTCAGAAATCTCCTTATTTTTTTTCTTTGCTTGATAAAGGCCAATAATAATGTTTCTAGCACAGTTGCTTAAGAAATGAGAAGCTCCTCACTGCGTCAGCTAAGGTTAAATAAGTTGTTGCAGCTGAAACATATTCATCACTGCAGTAATTATCCAATGGAAGGCTCTCACATATTTGCTTAGTTAAAGCCAGGTGGAGATTTTTTTGGACAGGCAGTGCATTTTACATCAGTGTTTTTATCATCTTGTTCAAAAGTTCTTCTTGTCCCTCAAGACCAAATAATATTGGTTTCATTTTTCCTTTTTATTCAACCTTGATTTTACCAGGTAAGACATTAAGGGTAATTATTTATGCCTAACAAGTGCAGAAATATACCTTTGACACAAGGTTAAAACTTTTCCTGATAATGTTTTACAAATAATAAAAGCCACAAAGTATGTGTGGTAAGATGTACAGCAAGTCTGAATGCTTTAAATACGGCATGCATGAGACCTATTATCATTTGCTCAAGGGTGTGACATATAGCAGCATCTTCACAGTTGATATTTGGACAGACTGGATTTCAAGTTGTTCTCTCCAGGAATTAGTCATGGCCCAGTTAGTCATCCAGTTCATGGACATTAAAGAAATTTCCACTTAGCTTGTTCGATCAGCGCATTACATTAGCACTGACATTAGCTCCTTACATTAGCGCATATTATACCTGCAAGCTTTCTGTTCTGCTGCTCCCACCATAAGGCAACCATTAGCTTACTCCCACGGTCACAGCTATAATTATTTATGGTAAAAGGATCTCTAATGTGATTTTTCGACCCCAAATTTTACAGCACACTAGACAGTCTGGACTTTTGAAGGTTGAGTCAGATAATGTTTCAGTCAGTATGTCCTCACTGAATGCATTTCTTTTCTGTCTGTCAAAGCATATGCCTTTGAGAAATACTGTTCATTTGGTTGCATCAGCTCACTGTGCTGCATTGTTGCATTATTTCTACAGACTGAGTACAGTGAGCTTTGCAAACTTTAAGATTAATCTGCTTCTGACAGAACACAAAGACAGTGACACATACAGACTCTGTTTTGAATGATATAGGACTTTGAGGACACGTTTCCTGTATTTTTAGGCTGCACTGAAGTTGTTAACATTTTGACCCCTCAGAACACTCTGTTTTTCCAGTAGATTTATTCCTGTCAAGGTAGGAAAGCCTCTGAAACACCCTGCAAACCACGCTAGATAGTCTACCAACACAAAGTACATATAGTTTTATAAAAACATGTCACAGTAACCCAGGGGCGAATTGAGAAAGAAGACAGAAGTCACAAATTAATTGAATGATAAGACCAGCACAGTTGGGCTGGTCTGGTCCAAAAATCCCGGGCCGAATGTGACTCCTAATCCGGCCCTGCAGTAACCCCTTCAGCAATGGTGGAAAGTAACTAAGAGTACTGTACTGAAGTGTAATTTGAAATTACTTTTACTTGTGCATATTTTGTACTTATTCCACTACATTTGCTGCAGTGATTTCGTAGGTTAATATTTTGCACACTTGGACAGAAAAAACATTATTTTTAACAAGTCATTTTTGTCTATTACTAGTCCCTAAAGTCACATTTTCTAAAAATAGATGGTTAAAAACTATGGCTGCACAGTAATATACGGCACTTTAAAAAAAAAAATCACCTACAGTGGAAGTAGTGCCTTGTCAACACTGAATAATAGACAATTTAGTTCCACTGTTTTTGGGAAGAATTTTTTTTTTTTTTTAAATCCTTCATGTAAAAGTGAAAACAGATGTCTACAAAATAATGACAATTGATTAAAAAGATTAAATGGAAAAAAAGCGATTGTACAACTTTGTACAAATCTGTTTCCACTCTGACGTGAAAACAAAAATCAGTTTCTGCAAATTATTGTCAAAAAAATGTTTTGTATTTAATTTTTTTAAAGAAGCCTCTTTTTTCTTTGATGACAGCTTTGCACACTCTTAGGATTCTCTCGATGAGCTTCATGATGTAGTCACCTGGAATGGCTTTGAATTTACAGGTGTGTCTTGTCAAGAGTGAATTTGTAGAATTACTTGCCTTCTTAATGTGTTTGAGACCATCGGTTTCGTTGTGCAGAGGTAGGGTTAGTACACAGTGGATAACCCTGTTTGACTACTTCTGTAATCCACAGTATGGCAAGAACCAATCAGCTAAGTAAAGAGAAATTACAGTCAATCATTACTTTTCGAACTGAAGGTCACTCGAATCAGAAAATTAGAGCCCACATAAATTCTTCACAGACTTCAAGTAGCAGGCAAATCTCAACATCGACTGTTCAGAGGAGACTGCGTGGATCATGCCTTCATGGTCTCAGTGCTGCAAAGAAGCCACTACTGAGGATGAACAAGAAGAAAGAGAATAGTTTGAACCCAGAAACACCAGGAATGGACATTAGACCAATGGAAATCTGTACTTTGGTCTGATGACTCCAAATTTGAGATTTTACTTCCCATCGCCGTGTCTTTGTGAGACCAGAAAAGGTGAACGGATGGTCTCTACATGCATGGTTCCCACCGTGAAGCATGGAGGAGGAGGTGTGATGGTGTGGGGGTGCTTTGCTGGTGACTCTGTTGGGGATTTATTCCAAATTCGAGGCACATTGAACCAGCATGGCTACCACAACATCTTGCTGCAACATGCCATCCCACCTGGTTCACACTAACTGAGACCATCATTTATTTTTCAACGGGACAATGACCTCAAACACACCTCCAGGCTGTGGAAGGGCATTTTGACCAAAACAGAGAGTGATGACGTGGAGTAGAGCTGCGTCTGATGGCCTGGTGTCCACAATCACCTGACCTAAACCCAATCCAAATGGTTTAGGATGAGATGAACCACAGATTGAAGGCAAAGCAGCCAACAGGAGCTCAGGGAACTCCTTCAAGACAGTTGGAAAACCATTCCAGGAGACTACCTCATGAAGCTAACTGATAGAATGCCAAGAGTGTGCACAGCTGTCATCTAAGCAAAAGCAAAGAAATTAAAATACAAAACATGTTCTGATTTGTTTAACACTTTTTTGTTTACTACATAATTCCATATGTGTTCTTTCATAGTTTTGATGTCTCCACTATTAATCTACAATGTAGGAAATAATTAAAATAGATAAAAACGATTCCATGAGAAGGTGTGTCCAAATTTTTGACTGGTACTGAAGCTAAAAGTGGTCTAATGAAATGCCGTCTATTATAACTGTCACCAGAATGTTCTTGTAAAGTATTTTGACCCTGGTTTGACACATATTCATTGGATGATTGTAAATGAGGTTCTGAAATGGGTGAATATTTCATGCATTGCTTTCCAGGTTTCAAGGAGCAGCAGCTATAGGGATAGAGGGCCTTTAATATTAACAATGGACAGCCCTGAAATGAGCAATCAATGTCATGACCTGTTTATCAGCAGTTTAAGTCTAACCCCGCCTACAAATATATTGACATTGAGTCAATGCTGCAAACTGCTGGTTTGCAGGCGGAAGAAGGGCAGCTCCTTTGCACAGCCATACAATACACAAGTATACAAGATACATGGAGTGTTTATCATCTTCATCCTTACAGATTCATCAAAACATTTATATAAACTGGACTGAAGTGATTTGATTCATTATCTTGAATTCAGAGTGGATCCTTCCTTCTTCTGCCTTTACTAGCAGAAGAAGGATGGGATGTCTCATGGCTCCCCCTGAAGTTACTTCTGACTAGTCTGCTTTGTCTGTCTACAGGCTTTCTGTAAGTTATGCTGCCAGTGCACTGATGGGCCACGCCTGGGCTTTTTCAAACAAGGGTCTGAACTCTGCAGCAACCTCCTGTTTCATCACCTTGAATCATTCATTATTCCTTTGTGAGCAAAGAGCTGCAGGAGGTTCAGCTGCGTGAAAAAAAAGATATATCGGATTTGAGTCGGTCAGCCATGTGTTTTAGCAGGACTTCCTTTCTTGACAGTCTGCTGTAAGAAACACAGGGATCAAAGAGGGAGAAGCTCTGGAACATAAATGAGTATTGACTCTGCAGAAAGGCAGCAGCAGTGAAGACTGAGCTTATCGTGACAATCTGTCATTTTCGGCCTTTGCAGTGTTGAACAGGGAATGTGCCGTTCAGCTGGAAACCAGTGGTTCATTAACCTGTGAAATAATAGTTACTGCTTGCAGCATATCATTAGCTTTAAGCTGAAATCCTTAGGAAGAAAGGCTCTGCTGTTGGTTTGCTGTGGGTTCAAATATTATTGCTCCTCCTGTTGATTAAACAAGTTGGGATTATCCTGTCCTAACAAGCTACCTGTTCCAGCAGCACCCTCAAATACAACTATAAAGAAATCATTGCAGGATTTGCTCTATATGTCAGATGCAGACATTTTTACCATCTCTGAAACTCTGTTATTTTAAAAAGTAAGAATTACAGCAAAGTAAAAAGCAGCAGTTGCGTCAGATAAATGATTTATATTCCTAACACTTGAACATCATGTATATTTTACATATACTAAATTATGAACTTGGTAGAAGTTTCCCCAAAGCAGATGTATTATAAATTCTTCTTTTTTTGCTAATGAGAATGCATTTTATTATCATGAGAATGAACAGTGTTTTCAACATAAAAAGAATGCCTAAGGATGTACATTTTTTTCCTCTACCAGTCTTCAAGTCTGAAAGGCAAATTTTAGCAGGAGTGAGACCTCTATCAAGGGCATGTTTTTCTCCAGTTACTCTGTAGAGTTGAGTGCATGTGTGGCAAAGCGTCCGTGAGAAATAGCCTAAATAACCTGAATTTCAGTACTCCGTCTGTCCTTCAGCATGAATATATGGAACTAAAAGAGTGTGAAGCACAGAGTTGCTGAAACAGAGCATAGAAAATGGCCTCGCTCAAATACATACACAGTGTGAAGATGATAAAGCAGCCATTGCTTTGCCTTGATGTCCTCTCCATATTTTTCTTAATGTGCAACCAAAACCAGCAGACTGAGCAGAAAACCTCAGGTCAATAATAAGGTTACTGGAAGTAATAAAACCAGCTGGTGTCCAATTTAGTTCCTCTCCAGCCATGCCTTAATAATAGGAAATCTGCAATTTCAAATATTCCAATTGATTCTTGTCTTTGTTTGTTTTTTATATTTACTTAGTTGATCCCGTTTTCCCACATCATCCCTTCAGTTGGCTGATCCAGCTTCCATATGGATCACGTCTGTCCTCTAGTGGGGAAATAAAGGAACAATGCAAAGAAAACTAGTGCTGCTCTCCAATAAAAATGGTTTACTAAGAGCCAGTATTTTAAAGGAAGTGTTTGGATGACCTCTGTGATTAAATGGTGGCTTTGAAGATTTTTCTGGCAATTCATTTTCCTTTTTACACGTTAAAATATATTAGCTTTCTAGACAGTGCTACATTTTTATGCTTTTTGTGGTTTATAGTTGTTGGACAAAGGATGAAATGACCCCTCAGTAATCTATATGTGCTGTAGGTGGATATTAAAAACCAGCACAGCATCACCGCAGACTGACAGTAAGTACCTCTATACATCCTGCACAGGGAGCTCCTGGGACAGGGATGTCTGGTGGGATTTGAAGCCTGGTTTTCACAGTTGCCTCTTAGCTGTGCTCTGAATAACACTGACCAGAAAAACATACAGTTTTTCTCAGTCGCTTTGGTATATTTCTCAGATCAGAATTGAAATTCTCAAAACTACTTGTTCAGTCTTCACATCCTTGTGCCATTTGTGCACATCAAATAAGCAGTTTCTCGTTTCTTTGAACAAGTTGCAAATGCTTTGGTACATTATGCAAATGATTATGTTCAATTCTCTGCTGTTTCCTACATTTTCAATTGCTTCTGTCATGTTGATCAAAATGGATTGTAATGGGCCTCTGTTGAGTAGTCTCACCCCGAACAACATTTAGGCATGAGTTCATCACATAAGTCTTTACGTGCAAAATGGTTGAACAACTTGTCATAATACGTCAAGAATATTTCTATACATTTCCATTAGACTTCTTTTCCAAATCTGTCCCGAATTAGTAAATTGCTCCCAGGTTAATCTTGACTTTCTTTAACAAAGGGAAATGTGTGAAGGGTTAAAGTTTTCTGAAATCGCTCAAAGACGCAAGAGAAAATATTCATGACGTGGTTGAGAACTTGTGACCCAACAGACAGGAACGTCAGGAGATGTAGGAAGACTGGACTTTACAGTTTTTCTCAGTCGCTTTGGTTCATTTCTCAGATCAGAATTAAAATTCTCTAAACTCCTTGTTCAGTCTTCACATCATCGTGTCACTTGTGCACATCAAGAAAGCAGTTTCTCATTTTTTTCAACAAGTTGCAAATGCTTTGGTCCATCCATGCAAATGATTCTGTACAATTCTCTGCTATTTTCTACATTATCAATTGCTTTTGTCATGTTGATCAAAATGTATTATCATGGGTCTCTGTTGAATAGTCTCAGCTCTCACAACATTTAGGCATTAATTCATCGCTTAAGTCTTTACATGTCAGGATGTTTCTATACATTTCTATACAAACACACCAATTCAGGACAGATTTAGAAAAAAAAAATCTAAATCTGTCCTTAATTGGTTAATTGCTCCCAGGTAAATCTTGACTTTCTCTCATGAAGGGAAATGTGTGAAGGATTAGAATTTTCTGAAATCGTTCAAAGACACAAGAGAATACATTTCTGATGTGATGAGAATTTGTGTGTAATTCCTACAGCACTGGAAGTACAGTTCTCCCTGAGGAGATTGTCCTATGTTCACATTTCTACTTTTATTTTTTTGTTTTTTTCTTTGTGCTATGCAGCGCTGTTTTCCTTTCTGTATCAATAACATGGTCTGTCCAGAAATTGTAAAAACAGTAAAAGTGTAAACTAAATCTTGTCCAGTCTCTTGCAATCAATCTCCCACACACAAAGGTGTAACTTGCAACTTTCATCAAAACTTACGTAAACCATCTTCAGCATCAGAGCCTTCCACCAGAGTAACTGCTATTTTGAGAGCATGACTAAGCAATTTGACTGTCTTGTCTGTACACAATGAAACAAGGACTTGTCATTGTGACAGCACTGACATGTTCATTGACACAGAAATTTAATTTTGAGCAATAGACTAAGAGTTTTGCACAAAAAACTGGCTTTTGCAGGTAATCCATGTTGTTTTGCTACTTGTGCGACGTGTTTTGAGAAAGGTAGTGTCTACAGATACGGACCCGTATCCGTAGCTACGGATACAGCACTTTCCATTTGCCAGACAGATACGGACCCGTACGCGAGTCTCGCGAGTCAAGAAGCTGCTAACCACTGCAAACTGTTGAAAGGTAAGCAAAGGATAAGGTTAGGGTTAGTGTTAGGGTCAGGTTTAGGGTCCATACCTGTAGTACCGATGCTACGGGTCCGTACCGCTAGCATCTACCGGGAGTCACGTGACCAGATCTCGCGTATCTGATTGGCAAATGGAAAGTGCCGTATCCGTAGTCCACAGGCTACGGGTACGGGTCCGTACCTCTAGCAACAACCTTTGAGAAATGCACAAACTGTTTTGAGAATTTCAATTCTGATCTGAGAAACGTACTAAAGCAATTGAGAAAAACTGTAATTCCCACAGCACTGCATGTAGAGTTTTCCATAAGGAGATTGTCTTATGTTCACATTTCTACTTTTGTTTTTTAGTTTTTTTTCTTTGTACTATGCAACACTGTTTTCCTTTCTGTATCGCAATGACGCGGTCTGTCAACAAATTACAATACAAACAGTAAAAGCGTAAATGTGAATCTTGTTCAGTCTCTTGCAATCAATCTCCCACATACACTCAGGTGTAACTTACAATTTTCAATAACTGTCATCAAAACTTTAGCCATAGTTTACATCAGAACATCCCTCCAGAGAACACTGTTATAATGACATGACAAAGTAATCTGATTGTCTATCCACACACAATGACACAAGGACTTGTCGATGACACTGGCATGTTCATTGACAGATATTTACTTTTGAGAGATAAACTAAGGATTTTGAGCAAGAAACTGGCTTTTGCTATTTGTACAAATTGTTTTGAGAAATGCACTCACTGTTATGCAAATGTAGAGGACGATTCGAGAAATGTACCAAAGTGACTGAGAACTCTGTAATACCTCTCAGCTGATTTATACTTTCTTTAAGGGTATTTTAAAAGTGAAACTTTGTTTTCTTATCCATTTCATCCTCCTCATTCATCGACAGCAAACTACAGCTTTTCAAAGTAACAGTTGAAGCTGCACCTGTCTTACAGAAAGTGATAGAAAGTGTAACGTGACAGTGAAAATTACAATAAAATGGATCTGTTATTGTGTGATTCTTTATTCCAGACTCAAAATGGTCCATAAAATTACATACAAATACAAAAGACACTAACAAAACAGAAAAAAAAAAAAAAAAAAATCACTACACATGTAAACTATATAAACACTCTCTCCAGTGTCTCCAGAGCACAGAAGTGTACCGTACACTGCTCTGCCCAGGTTTGACAAAGGCTTGAATAACTTTATTGTCAGAGTCCATGAGTCGCTTAATTATGGAATAAGATTACTGTCAAAAGTATTCATCCACGATTCTAACCATTCGTATTCGTAATGTTAAACGTTTGTATGTTAATAAAAAATGTGTACACAAAATTCTGCTGTCATATGCATGAGTTTGATAAATTAAGGGTTAGGATTGTTTTTACGAGTATGAACCTAAAAGTTGTGAGTGCAACTCTAATTTCTACGACTACGAAGTCTTCCCTGTGAGGACGAATTCAAGTTTATGGGTACGAGTAGAAAAATACTGGAATGACGTCACATAGGTCACAGGGGAAGGTAATCGAACACAGATTGCTCCAAACGCGCATGCGCCATTTATAAAGAGTAGACGCCGGGTGGACCCGGTGGACCTACCGGGGCAGGTGACGCCTCACAGGTCAAGTAAATAACACATCCAACTTCTTGTAATTTATTTATTTCATGAAACTGTACTGTTTTAATTGATATACAGTTTATGGACGAAAGACGGTACTGCTTAGCTTGCACGCTAACGAGCCGGGCCGGTGACACATTAGCCTTCTAATGCAAGGAGGCTAATGAGGAGGCTAAGGAGGCTTAATAACAAAACAAACATAATTTGAGATTATGAATCGTGGCAATTGGCGTATGAATCAGCCCATTGTACAGCCTAAATTGCTGTAAATTAAGTCCAGTTTTAGTTCTTTGCAAACTCAGACACGTGCATTAGTTTAGTTTACAATGAATCTGGCGGAGTTCGGTAAAGTTGGAAAGATATTCACAGATTCGGACTTCTGGCATCAATAACTCATGAGATATATGTTGTCAAAACATGAACGATGCCTCTTTCAAATCGTTGTAAGGTAGACAATGTGCTACAAGGCCAATTTTATCAAAAGTCGCTGTATTTCAAGCTACAGAAATAACATTGGCGTCTATGAGCAGCCGGTGGTGCAACGAGTGAACAGGGACCGTCTGCAAATAGCAAAACCGCTGTAACAGCGAAAAGAGACACTACACATATATTCAATAACTTCACTGTAGAGCCACCAAAATCACTGGAGCCATGAATGGGCTCTTGCTGGTCAAACTACAACTCTTGCTTTGGCGCTAAATTAAAAATCTGAATTTTAAGGAATTTTTATGTTTTGTATGATTATTTTATGAGTATTAAAATGGCACTTTTCTTCATGTATGTGGTATATTTTATATAACACACAGGAAAAATGGCATAAGGGCATAGTGTACTTGCTGTGACCTGTGCTGGTCTGTATAGTAATGGAATTTACAATCCTTACCAAAGAGAGTATCAGATAACGCCAATATACCAAACAAACTGTTTAGACTGTCACCTCAAGTACTGATGATTGAGAAGAAAGATGATAAGACACTTTATTGCAAAGTTTCAGTGTCAATTGATTCATTTATACCATAATGTTAAATTGAGAGTAATATTTTCTAGTTAAGGACTGTACAGACAATACTTGGAGGTAATAAACCTGACGGTCTGACCAGCACAGGTCACAGCAAGTACACTATGCCCTTATGCCATTTTTCCTGTGTGTTATATAAAATATACCACATACATGAAGAAAAGTGCCATTTTAATACTCATAAAATAATCATACAAAACATAAAAATTCCTTAAAATTCAGATTTTTAATTTAGCGCCAAAGCAAGAGTTGTAGTTTGACCAGCAAGAGCCCATTCATGGCTCCAGTGATTTTGGTGGCTCTACAGTGAAGTTATTGAATATATGTGTAGTGTCTCTTTTCGCTGTTACAGCGGTTTTGCTATTTGCAGACGGTCCCTGTTCACTCGTTGCACCACCGGCTGCTCATAGACGCCAATGTTATTTCTGTAGCTTGAAATACAGCGACTTTTGATAAAATTGGCCTTGTAGCACATTGTCTACCTTACAACGATTTGAAAGAGGCATCGTTCATGTTTTGACAACATATATCTCATGAGTTATTGATGCCAGAAGTCCGAATCTGTGAATATCTTTCCAACTTTACCGAACTCCGCCAGATTCATTGTAAACTAAACTAATGCACGTGTCTGAGTTTGCAAAGAACTAAAACTGGACTTAATTTACAGCAATTTAGGCTGTACAATGGGCTGATTCATACGCCAATTGCCACGATTCATAATCTCAAATTATGTTTGTTTTGTTATTAAGCCTCCTTAGCCTCCTCATTAGCCTCCTTGCATTAGAAGGCTAATGTGTCACCGGCCCGCCTCGTTAGCGTGCAAGCTAAGCAGTACCGTCTTTCGTCCATAAACTGTATATCAATTAAAACAGTACAGTTTCATGAAATAAATAAATTACAAGAAGTTGGATGTGTTATTTACTTGACCTGTGAGGCGTCACCTGCCCCGGTAGGTCCACCGGGTCCACCCGGCGTCTACTCTTTATAAATGGCGCATGCGCGTTTGGAGCAATCTGTGTTCGATTACCTTCCCCTGTGACCTATGTGACGTCATTCCAGTATTTTTCTACTCGTACCCATAAACTTGAATTCGTCCTCACAGGGAAGACTTCGTAGTCGTAGAAATTAGAGTTGCACTCACAACTTTTAGGTTCATACTCGTAAAAACAATCCTAACCCTTAATTTATCAAACTCATGCATATGACAGCAGAATTTTGTGTACACATTTTTTATTAACATACAAACGTTTAACATTACGAATACGAATGGTTAGAATCGTGGATGAATACTTTTGACAGTAATCTTACTCCATACTTAATGAACTTAAAAATAAAATTTCTAATAACAGCATTTAGTGTTCTGACATTATTTTGCACAAACAACTGGCTCGCACTGGTCCACCGAGGGATCTTCATTAAAAGCCTAAAGGCATCATGGTATGCCACATGCAACTTTTTAAATTTGGCTTTTGTGTAGCCACACCACAAATGGGCAGTATAAAGTGGTGTGCAAAAGGCTTTAAACAAAGCAACTTTAACATTACGTGTACACGATCCAAATTTTCTAAGGAGTATATTAGCTTGTGCATACAATTTACAATACTGCCTCTGAATATCATCATCATCAGACAGGTCATTCCTGATGATATGACCAAGGTATTTTACCTTTTCCACCACAGAAAGCTCCTCTCCCGCCAGATAGAACGTAGGAAAAACTGCTTTACTCTGCTCTTGAGCCCTCACAACCATCACCACACTCTTTTTAGAATTAAACTTTATGTCATACTGCTCACCATACTCTGAGCAGACCTTGAGCAGTTGCTGCAGGCCAGCAGAATAGGGGGACATGATGACCAAGTCATCTGCATAGAGTAGGTGGTTCAAAAGTCTCTCTCCCACCATGCAACCAGTTTTACAGTTATTTAACCTCACAGAGAGATCATCCATGTAGAGGTTAAAAAGCATAGGGGACAAGGTCCCACCCTGCCTCACTCCATTGGTCACACGAAAAGGCTCAGAAATTGCGCTTCCCCATCTGACCTGCACTGTTTGGTGCATGTACCAAAAGTGTAAGACCCAAATTTAAAAAAAAGGAATTTTACGTTGTTGGAGCTTTTCAAACAGCTTGCAGTGGTTGATACGGTCAAAGGCCTTAGAAGCATCTAAGAAGCACAGGTGCATGGTGGAGTTCTGCCTTCTATACTTACTTACAGCCTCTTTCAGGGCATAAATGCACATGTCTGTTCCATGGTGTATCTTAAAACCAAATTGCTCATCTGAAATGACAACATGCCTCTGTAATCGAATCAGCAGAACACTTTCAAAAACCTTTGAAAAGACACTAGCCAGGGCAATAGGCCTGTAGTTGTCCACATTTGTGATTCTCCCAGTTTTATCCTTGAGAACCGGGACCAGCAGTACAGCCAGCATGGAGCTGGGTAAAGCACCATGCATTAAAAAGGCAGTAAAACAAATTGAGAGTAAGACCACAATTCTGTAGCTGGCGAATTTCAGGTGTTCCGCTGTGATGTGATCTAAGCCACATGATTTACCCATAGGCAGTTTGAATACAGCTTCAGCTACCTCATCTGTTGTAATAGAAATGTTGTCAGAGCAAGCATTACCAACATTAAAGCAATCACTAATTACACAATTAAAAAGGTCACTGTAATGCTTTCTCCACAACTTCACAATATTTTCAGGTCCCGTGACTCCTTCAATACTTGAAGGCAAAGGAACTTTAGAAGCATTTATAATCCCAACTTCCTTCCAAAAGTCTTTTACATCATTTAACAACAGTTTTTGAGCTAAGGAGTCAGCCCTCATCTTATTTTCTTTTCTTTTTATGTGTCGCACGGCATATTTAAACTGTCTATCAGTGTTTTTCTTCAGCTCATATACAGGGCCAGCCCTTGGTCTTCCTACAGTCACCCAGCTTGTTAAGGCCTCTCTAGCCTCCTGGTGCTGCCTCCGCACATGCTCATTCCATCCAGGTCTGATCTCATGTTGTTTTATTACAAGGTGGATCATCTTTTAGCAATAATAACCTGTAAAACCCAAATAAAGAGGAAAAAAATTGTCCTGTGGGACAGAATTTCTGTATTTTATTCACATAGTCTGAGATACTGTAGTGCTCATTTGTACAATTAATTGCTGTCTACATTCTAAATGCCATTACTCACATTCACCTGGGAGCAATTTACTCTGTGATTCAGGTCATAGTGGGTACAAGTTGTGAAAACAAAACAGTGAACACTACTACAAATCCAGCGAGAACCTTGTCCATACTACACACCATAGTATGACACTGAGCATGGATGGTTGCTAAATAAGTCGATTTTTCACTGCTATGGATGGAAACTTTTTATTTCCAATGATGCAGTGAACAAAAGAAATAATGAAGCTGCTGTTGCAAAAAAAAAGAAAGAAAAGAAATCGAATAAACTGTTGGAGGTGATGCAACAGCTTCAGAGGGTTTGGAAACAAAAAAAGAAACATAGTAATTAATTACTAAAAAAAATGGGGGTTGGCAGTATAAAGTTAGTTTATTTTACTTCCAGCAATGCATGTCTTGTGTTATTTCCTTTATAGAGTTTTTGTCTTGTAATTCATTAACACGCACATTATATACTGTATGTAAATTTAGTGTGTTGTATAGATTTGGGATACAGATGTGATTGGGATGGTTTAACAGATTTTTTTCATATTATCTTCCTCATATGTTCTCTCCATAATTCTTCTAACTGCATTCAGATCAACACCCAGCAGATGGACTGTTTCTAGCTGAAGACTTAAACAAATCTTAGTCAATGTAATTACAGTTTGAATATTGAGTGCCATCTGTTTTAACCTCTCCTTTGTGTATGAGTCTGCCTGTCTCTCAGTGATCGACTTCATAAACACAACTCATACAAATTCATACAACTGCTTAATGCAAACAGGAATTACATATGCATCGGCTGATGTTCAATTACATATGGAATACTACTTCATGGATAAAAAACTGTGAAACACAGGTTTACTTGCTCATGGTTTATGATGCTGAAAGATGTGCTGCGCATCTTGTTTGTGCTGGTGTCGAGGAGCAACTCCTATCTATTACCTCAGGAGGTCACTGCTGAGCAACATGTAACATTTACCCTGCTCTTATTGCATTCAGACCCACAATAAGCTGTGTCTTGTTCTGAATGTGTATGTGCTCAAAAGAGAAAAAATGTTGCATTTCTTCTAATCAGTGTTGCTTCAAGGAATAAGTTTGTGCTGATTTAGGTGGGTTTTTTTCATGGACATTCAGACATAGAGAGATTTCAAGAGTTGCTGTTGCACAAAACAGCAACAAACGAAGTGTACATGAACAGGACATACGGACATATAAAATTGATATTAAAATCTTCACTGTCCAAAAATCCTTTAGTTTTCCTCCTATTGTTTCTTTGCACAGCCTCCTCTTGATTATCCAGCATCTCTCAAAAATCTGTCCATTATCTATACACCGCTTTGTCATCATTACAGTTACATTAAACTTTATTAGGGTCACAGGGGGCTGGAGTCTATCCCAGCTGACTTAGGGTGAAGGCAGGGGACACCCTGGACGGATCATCAGTCTATCACAGGGCTACACACAGAGACAAACAATCACACTCACTTTCACACTTGTTGAACTGTGTGAGGAAGCCAGAGTACCCAGAGAAAACCCATTCATGCACAAGGAGAACATGCAAACTCCATGCTGAAAGATCCCAGACCCAGGCCGGGATGCGAACCAGGGATCTTCTAGCAGCAAGGTGGCAGTGCTAACCACTGATTCACTGTGCAACCCGCTCTCAAACATGCTAACAAATATTTTCTAGTCATGTATGTCTTTGTAAATGCAGACATGGCCTACTTACAGAAGCCCTGAAATGGGAGATAGGGCTAGTGGTCCAACATTACGCTTTAGCTGAGAAACAGATTCAGTAATGGATTTATAATTAGCTTGTCCACAGACTTTGTGTCCAGCATTAAAAACCTGATGAAAGTAATAGTCGATGTGGTCATAAGATATTGTGTTGGTTGATATGTTTCTTTTTTTTAGGCAAATTTTTTTATTTATTTATTTTTGGCTTTATTTGACAGGTTAAGTTGAGAGACTATAACCCATGTTTATGGGTCACCCTCTCAGCCAGTTGAGCTATCTGGGCTCCCTTCACTTTCTTCCATAAAAAAAGGGGGGGATGGACTCAAAAATACAAAAATAAATGTGATTAGTAGTCTTTCAGATACATTTAAGTTCACTGAAATTAATATTCAAAGTAGTGTAACATGAAATGTCACAAGAGCCAACACATTAAAAAAAACAACCGGTCAACACTGCCCTCCATCTGGAACCACTTTCGCATTGAATTGAAGGCGTCTGATTTCATACAGTAGTTTGTGTTTTTTGTTTACACACACAAACACACACACATACACACACACACACATATATATCTATATGTAGTAGATAGTGTGTTGCTATAAAAATGGTGAGGAAAAGGCAATTAACAACAGAAGAGAGACAGATCATCATAACACTTAAAAATGTAGGTTTTTCCTACAAAGAAATTGTGAAGCAAGTCCAGGAGTTTGTGAGTATAGTTTTCTTCCCCATCAAAAGGCACTCAGAAACTGGAAGAGGTCTGGAAGACCCAAAGTCACAACAGAATCAGAAGACAAGTTTCTGAGAGTCAACAGCTTGGTGATAGGTAGCTCATATCACAAAAGCTTCAAGCACAGGTTAACAGTGGTCGTAGTAAGAAGTCTCTGTTTCAACTGTGGAGAGAAGACTTGGAGTTGCAGGTTTGACAGGTGGAGCTGCAGCAAGAAACCCATTGCTCAGATGTTAGAAGAACAAAAAGAGGTTTGCCTGGGCCATGAAACACCACCAATGGACTACTGAAGACTGGAAGAAGATATTATGGACTGATGAATGCAAGTTTGAAATCTTTGATTCATCACACAGGATTTTCGTACACCTTCGAGTAGGAGAAAGGATGGTTCCTCAGTGTGGAACATCAACTGTCAAACATGGAGGAGGAAGTGTGATGGTCTGGGAGTGTTTTGCTGCATCCAGGGTTGGTGACTTGTACAGAGTGAGAGTCACCCTGAACCAAAACGGCTACCACAGCATTCTGCAGCACCATGCAGTACCCTCTGGTATGTTCCTAATTGGTCAGGGGTCCATCCTACAGCAAGATAATGACCCAAAACATAAGTCCAAGCTACACCAGAACTACCTTAGGAAAAAAGAACTCGATGTTAAGCTTGAAAACATGGAGTGAGCAGCACAGTCTCCAGAATTAAACCCGGCTGGTTTGGAATGAACTGGACAGAAGAGTGAAAGCAAAGAAACCTACAAGTGCCACACGTTTATAGGAACTTCTGCAACAGAGTGGGGAAGAACTTTCTGAAGAATATTTGATTTCCATTGTGAAAAGAATGCCACAAGTTTGTTCAGCTGTTGTATCTGTCAAAGGTGGCTACTTTGATGAGTCAAAAGCTTAGAATACATTTTGGTTTCTAGATAGATTTTTTTTTGGTTTGTTTAATTTCATTTCAGAGTACAATGAAACAATAACATGTATTATCTCTAATAAAAAAACTGGAAAAATTGGAGTGTTCTAAAACGTTTGACATATAGTGCATGTATATTATATATTTTATTTGAAGGAAATAATGCATTCCTCTTCCAACACCTTGATCTCTAAGCTCAGTCAGCTTCATACTGTATATTATCTAATAAAGTATCTGTATGACAAAGATATATTTAAATTAACCTTTCATTTTTAGAATATGTATTCCTATTTCAAAAGGGTTTGACAACCTAACTGCTAAAAACAAGTCAATCAGAGAGTCAATCCTTTAACGTTTTGTCATAGTATTCTTAATACAAAGATGCCTGCACACAAAATGGCTTCTTATCAGAACTTTTGTCTTAACTGCCGTGGCCTGTAGAGGTCAAATCAGTGGAGCATTTCTCCAAAACACAACTCAAACAATCGTCAAACAAAGACAGTTCCATAGTATAGTAACAAATGATCTTATGCACACAAAACACTACACAGAACAGACCATCAGATGGGTTTTTAGTGACATGTTCCTTCTGTTCAAAAGAAGAAGCACGAATAAAATGAGGTCATGTTGAGAAATGAAGGTAAATCCTGCATTGCTCAACAGTAACATTTTGTTTTATTAGCGTCCAAACAGAGGTCAGACGGCATTGTTTGTTTACCAGCTGTTTTACAATCCAACATGAATGTGCCTGTATTTCAGTGTAGTCCAGACTGTTACATTTTAACACAAAAGCAACTTGGATTAGTTTCATATTTTTAGAGTAGTTATTCTATTTTAGATGACACACTGTTTTATTTATTTTTGTATTGCTTATTTACTCGAAATGAGGAGACCCTGAGCAGATTCACTGAAATGCAACATATTTTGTTTGCTCAATTGATTCCTGCGAATGATTACCAGGAAGGTGAAAGCCAAAAAGCAAATAAACCTTTACTGGCATAATGGTTTTATCACTGAATAGTAAACATAGTCCCCAGACAGGGTCGTTACGCATTAAAAATACCTTTAAAAAATACATAAGTGTCTGTGTGATTCTGTTATTTGCATTTT
Source organism: Acanthochromis polyacanthus (assembly GCF_021347895.1). Taxonomy (NCBI): domain Eukaryota; kingdom Metazoa; phylum Chordata; class Actinopteri; family Pomacentridae; genus Acanthochromis; species Acanthochromis polyacanthus. The sequence continues at coordinate 15,173,647 of NC_067116.1, forward strand.
CCATGATTCACTGAATTTTTTTTTTTTTTTTTTGCAAATAAATCTTCTTTACTTTTTCAGATTACTTTTTTTTCCTAATTTTCAGATGACAGTCTGGTGTTTTCATGGTTTTGTTCATTATGTGGTGCGTCATATTGGGTGATCACTTCCTCTGTTTTCTCTTCCCTGTAAGCCTGGGATTATATTTGGAGGCTGGAGCTGCCTTGCGTAATTCATTGAGCAATCTCCTTTTCTTCCCTGTGAAACCCACAGCTCCTGCTCTGTTTCACACTGTTTCACTCTGAAGTTTCTACTTGTGCCTGGTGGTTCACGGTAATGCAGATAAAATGCATGTAATAACCAACACCTGTGTCCTTTTTTTGTGGATGCATCTAGTGACTTTTGTGCAAAGCCAAGGTAAGGCCCCGCACTCGTGCTAATTTATATGTTCCATTATTTTACCATTCAAATTATTGCTTTTTTGTCAAGATAAAGTGATATACCGCATACTTACTTCTGTTTCTTGCTGTTCTACAGGTTGTACACTTCAGGAGTTTATAGATGGCCGCCACTATGACTCAAATTTTGACATAACTGGTCTGGAAGCTAGCTACGCTGGTGGAAGGCAGGTGAGAGTGGGCTGCAATATTGGCTACACTGGCTTTTTCAAGCTGATCTGTGTGGAAGGACAATGGCAGACTAGAGGCAGCAAATGCCAACGTAAGTTTTCATCTTTTATTACTTGTAAATATTTACTCTGACATTATGAATGGTAACCACTAGAATAGATAAAAGCAATATGCTATGTTTTATCAGGGTATGTGTTGCTAAATGGAAAATGCAGTGCAATTACATAATAAGTGCATATTATTATTATTATTACCACATTCATATTATATGATTCATTATAAAGCACATTACAAGGTATTATTGTTATCATATAAATGGAAGCACATATTTCCAAGTATTTTTCCATGCGATGTATTTACCCACATTGTCCTTTGTTTGTTTTAAGCAAAGTCATGTGGTCATCCTGGCGATGCCCAGTTTGCGGATTTCCATCTTGAAGAGGGAGACGATTTTGTTTTTGGGTCAAAGGTTGTATACACTTGCCACAAAGGGTATGAAAACATCTTTAATGACAAATTCTTAGTTTTTTTCTTTATATCTTGTCTTACATATGCGTTGTATATATTCCCTGTAAGCTTTGCTTCTCTTTACAAGTCATTATCGTAATAACCTTTCTACATTCAACTTGTTTAAGCTATCAGATGGTCAGTAGGACGAAATTCCGGCGCTGCATGGCAGAAGGCTGGGATGGTGTTGTTCCAGTCTGTGAAGGTAAGAGTTGAAATGGAGGATCTTACTCATTCAGAGCCTGATACAACCCACCCTGTTGGTATATCCATTGAAGATAGATAGATAGATAGATAGATAGATAGATAGATAGATAGATAGATAGATAGATAGATAGATAGATAGATAGATAGATAGATAGATAGATAGATAGAAAGAAAAGAAAAAGAATGAAAAGAAAAGGGTATTGCATACGTGCCCATATAGCCTGATACATCTGAATGTTTCTTGATCATTCTCCTTTCAGCCCAGCAGTGTCCAGTGATTCATGTGGGCAGCAATGTCCAGGTGATTGGGGATCCAGAAGAAGCAAACTATGGCAATGTAGTTCGATTTAGATGCAAGTCAAGCTCTGAAGTTCTGGAAGGGTCAGCAGAGATGTATTGTGATGAAAACGGACAGTGGAGTGGGACAGAACCAAAATGCACAGGTAGAGTGGCAACAAAGAAAACAAACAGCATATTAATGATCTTTTGAAAACCAGTAAGAAACAACCTGGTGAGACAATCAGGGCGGTGTACTATTCAATTCAATTCAATTTTATTTAGCTTAGCACAAGGAGCAGAAAAACAGTTTTTTATATTTTTCCCGAAAAAAAACATCCCTCCTCCTCTCTGTACAAAACATAAAACTGGCACATATTTATGATCTGACATTAGGAACTCCGTTAAAATGTGCAGTAAAAACAGAAATGGGTTGTCATTCAATATTGTTCATGTATTTGTAACAGAAATAAAATGTACAGTCCCCCGGATTGAACATGGTGTGGTGCTTGGAGGTGTCCAAGAGTACAAAGAAAATCAAGTCCTGAATTATCGGTGTGATCCTCAATACAAGCGTGCTGAAGAAAGACAATCAAGATGCTTGAAAGTGGGAACAAAAGCAGAGTGGAGTCCTACACCTGCATGTGAAAGTAAGTATAAAATGAAAGATCCACAATTTGTTGGTTCTATCGCAATGACAAGTGAAAACTGCTGCTATTATTGGACTACAGTCTGTCTTGTTATAACAGACTAACAGATATGTTCATTTCTCTACAAATGCAGAAATAAAATGTGAAGTGAGACTGCCAGCACTTGAAGGAACACGATTTGAACCTGCTTCCAGAAGTGTGTTTTTTCCTGATGACACACTCAGAGTTTTCTGTGGAGAGAAACATTGGATTGTGGACTATCAGACCACCTCAGCACAGACGACTTGCCAAAGTGATGGAACGTGGAGTATCAGGCCACTCTGCAAAGGTAGAAATCCATATGAGTCTTAAAGCCAGAGACAGATTATGGGATCATTGTTTTTAACTATGTGGTGTTTCATGAGACCATTATTATAGTTTTCAATCTAACCTTAGTTACAGGCTGCACAGTGGAGTAAGTGGTTAGCACTTTCGCCTTGCAGCAAGAAGATCCCCGGTTCAAATCCCGGCCTGGGCCGGGGATCTTTCTGCATGGAGTTTGCATGTTCTCTCTGTCCATGCGTGGGTTTTCTCCAGGTACTCCGGCTTCCTCCCACAGTCCAAAAATATGCTGAGGTTAATTGATCACTCTAAATTGCCCGTAGGTGTGAATGTGAGTATGATTGTTTGTCTGTATATGTAGCCCTGTGACAGACTGGCGACCTGTCCAGGGTGTCCCCTGCCTTCGCCCGAGTCAGCTGGGATAGGCTCCAGCCCCCCCGCGACACTAGTGAGGATAAAGCGGTGTATAGAGAATGGATGGATGGATCTTGGTTACTTAACATTGACAAATCTTTCTCTCATTCCAGAGGTCATATGCGACAATCCACGAGACTCACGTGTGTACAGCTGGGGTGTCAGTTGGTACGAACAGAAAAAACTGGGTGACTCTGTGTATTACAGGTGTAGATATGGTTATCAGAGTACAAGTAGAACCAATCAGGCCACTTGCACCAGAGATGGATGGACACCAAAACCATTGTGTAAAGGTACTGTGAAGTTAACCTTATATTTCTAATATTTACTGGTTTTATGTCTTTAATGTTACGTCATATTTGTAAAAGTGTGAAGGAACTGTTTTGGAGTTAGTCTTTTAAAACTATTGGCTGTTTTTCAATGAAATATCTCAGAGGTGACAATTCCTGTTTCCATCATTCACATTCATTTCAGTAGATCAGTAATCCATCCAAATAATATATCACACTGCCTGATACTCCACCACCCTGATCAACAAGGCAGTAAAGTATAACAAATGCAACAGGTATTTAGTTACTTTAGTTATTTCCTTCCACAAAGTATCATTTCTCAGAACTAGCAGTTATACAAGACGGTACCAGTCCTAATATGTCTGAAGTTGTCGTTAGTATTAAATCATCACAGTCTAACTAAAGCTAACGTACAATTAATGTCAGCGCTTCATTTCACCAGAGAACATGACAGGACTGAGTTCAGGATCTCTGCACATCAGTTTCTCATGAGAAGACGTTTGAATCAGAGTCCTGTGATTCTTCTCACATTAAAAGTACATTAGCTGTAATTAGTGCATGTTGACTTTCAGCTTGACTATTTTTCTACATTTAAAGTGTGAAAACTGTGCTGGTTTGGTGAGAGGATTTTTCTGCCTTTGAGTCCACTGAAGTGTGTCTCCAAAGGGAACTGGCCAATGGAGACACAATCACATGTCTTAAAGCTCTATTTTCAGTGACTTCATTTTTTTCTTGGTAGATTTTGTGCTTGTAAGAGGGAAATTATTAACAAACTGGTCATTTATCTATGTGAATTACTAAAGTGTAATATATTTGTCCCCAGGAACATACTGTACCAAACCCAACATTGAAAATGCAGAATTTACCTACAACCTCAGGGACCGTTACTCTCACAATGACCGAGTCCATTACACTTGCAGGAACAGCAATAGAAACACTTTTACTATTACCTGTATTGAAGGTGATTGGACAGGAATAAAGAGCTGCTCAGGTAAGAACATACAATTAGAACTAATTATTTACAGTTTGAAGGCTAATTGTGGTGCAGTTATGACATGTTTGTAGATTGTTTTGTCCTAATAGATAACCTTAATCGTCTCAGATTTAAATTGCATTCGTAGTGTAATTACTTAGTGTAATCATTTTTAGGCTGTGTATTATTGTCATGCTAACAGGATTGTGAGGCTGCACTTATACACAAGAGTACATTGAATGCAAAAACCAGCATTCTAGCATATTCACCATCACAATACACATGTACTGTCGTTGAGCAAATATAATATTGATCAAATTAACTAAGTTTTGCTGGAGCTGATGGAAGCATCACTGGGTTTGCAGGTATTTAGTATTAAATAAAAAGTAAGTGATTAACGTGCTGAACGCTAATCCTTGCTGAAAGATCTCCAGTCAGTGGGATTCACCCTCAAAGAACCATCAGCACACAAACAGACCTGTCTCACTGTCTAATTAATGTTATTTGCATGTTTTTTTCTGTTTTGTTGACAACACAGACTGTCAAAAAGCTGTAGTTCCAAATGGATTTGTTGTTGGTCCATACCAAGACAAGCTGTACTACACCTGTGATGATGGTTATAAGCTTTTCACCAAAGGCTGGTGGGCTGAAGCCAGATGTATTGGCGGTGTTTGGTCTGGACTCAACCAGTGTATTGGTAATTAATCTTTACTATTTTACTCTCGTATATTGCACTATAATGGAGCCAACTAGCCACAGCGGTTTGTAGAATGTAGACTGTCTCACAATCAAGCCACATCATTTTTAGCTTCATGTTTCATTCAAGTTTTACAATCTATATCATCTTTATTATTCCAGAAATGTATGAGACAAAAGAAATTGCTGTAAAAATGTTCATATTTGCTGCTCAGTGTTTTTGCATTTACTGTATCCAAGCAGTGCTTCTGCTCTCCTGCTGATTTTAGTGGCGACCATTTTGAATAGAAAAGTAATTTTCAGTGTTGCCAGTATTTTGCTAAGAATATACAATCCTAATTGTTTGTAATTGTGTAAACTCCAGACAAAAGATTCTGTGGAGAAACTCCTGTGATTCCTAATGGGAAAGTGTCCCCCCCAGTTACTGGAGCAGCCTATAGTTCAAATATTATTTGCAATGAAGGATACTACGCTCAGAATAATCGCTTGATTTGTCAGAATGGAAAATGGCATCCAGCTGAACATGGATTATCACTCAAAACAATCTGTGAACGTGAGTCAACTTCAGGATTATTTTATCACACGCATTTACGGCAGAAAATATTCATTGCAACAGAGTGCAGGGTAAAAATTAACACTGTCTTGTTTTCATCTCTTGCAGCAATCGCTGTTCACTGCAGTCCCCCTCCTAAAATTCAGAATGCTGTGGTTTTGTCTTCATATCAGAAGGAGTACTTATCTGACTCTGAAGTAACTTATTGGTGCCGTGATAAGTTTATAATGAAGGGAGAAGACACAATTAAATGCAATAATGGCCAGTGGGAGGAGAAAAACATCATGTGTATACGTACGTACATCAAAAAGCATTTCACAAAGTTACTCAGAGAAAACTTACAGAGATTCCAGTTTTAAAGCTGAGTTGGGCTGCCAGCTGAATTATCAGGATTCTCAAAGTACTTATAAATGCATCAAGAAATGCTGAAACTTTGTACTTTGATGCATTATTATGACATTACAGACCAGGTGATAATTACAGAGCAAGGCAACAGATGTACTGAAAAGACAGAGATTAATATGCCAAGCACAAAACACAAAATACTACAATACCTCAGAGAACAACAACACTCTGTTTCCTAGAAAATATCTTTCTATGAAACTAATCTGTAACAACGAACATGCTGTGGTGACATTACTCTGCCAGCAGTAGTTATCAAATTGAGCTTTATGGCTCAACGGCCACAATGTTTAGCAGCATAGAAAACCCCTCAAGGACCTTTTATCCAATTTGAAGTTCGATGACCCCAACATTAGAAAAAGTGAAACATTGTCTTTGTTATTTTTATCAAAGCTGTACATCACCAGGGTACAAAGATTGTCTTCAGGTCATTTTTGACCTGGCAGTTAAAAATCACAGTCACAGTGGACTAAAACACACACCAACATCACACACACACCTCTAAACCACAACACACAAATTTTGCAAAGTTAAATAAAGACTGTGTTTTTTATTAAATGTTGGCGGATATTATGCCTTGGTTTCAAGTCCCTTTAGGCTCATGCACACACAAAGACACACACACAGGATGAAAAATGTAGATTATGTGTGCTACTGACTGATCTCAGAAACACTTGAACAGCTACGTGCAGGTGCATCATTGCCCATCCATGACCCCACACGACTAAAGGTCACAGACAAAACATACATGCACACACCCACACACACGCACACGCCCACACCCACACACGCACGGAGAAACTGAGATTGTGTGTGCTGCTGATTGATCTCAGAAAAACTAAGACTTTCTCGTGCAGGTGCCACATCACCCATCTACAACAAATCTCAAATTTTAACAATGTTAAACAAATGAAATATTTCTTGAAAGCTTTGTTTTCAAACGGGGAATGTGTTCAGAGGCCGTAAAGATGCTGCAGCTGACTTCTCTCTTTGCTCAAGCCATCAGTGCAGTTTTTAATTTTCAGTACTCAGCAGGTCAAAGATCTGATTTTTTTCACACATCCAAGAGTAACAAGAAGGACTAGAAAACAAACACTGTGTGCTACACATAAGGTAAATACATTTGTAAAGTCCATACTCACACTGGCATACTGTCCTACATATGCTAATTAGAGTTTAATATGTTCTTCAGATTTTTCTTTTGCATCTATTATTTTGTTTTCTTCTTACTATTGTTGTAGGTTATGCATCTTGAGGGTGGGAGCAATGATTCAAAAGATGTGAGACTAGTATTTTGTAGTTGAGTTTTGTAGTTTTCCATACCATTGGACAGGATACACTACACTCTTGTTTCCCTTAAAAATGCATTTCAAGCTACTTTCTGCGCATTTCGGGCTCTTTCTTAGCTAAACAAATAATGTTTACACTTATGCAGTATCGTTAACAACAATACTAGTGATGATAAACCTCTACCTTAGCAAAGAAAACAGTTATAACATGTGCGATGTAACAAAAATGAGAAATAAATGCAGTATTTCTCCACTCTGAAGAAAAAAACTCCAGACATTCACACAGTGTGTAATGCATGACAGGTTGGTTCTTCGTGTAAAATTGATTTTTGGTTGAAAATTCAGTTAAGCTGCTCTATTTTAGAGGCCCAGTTGAGACTGGTCATTTTTGATCATTTGAACGAGGGGAGCATACAGGATGTTAAGACAACACGAGGGTTAATATGAAAAAGGCCCAAAGGGACTTGAAACTCAAGGCATAATGTCGGCCAACATTTAACCTAAAACACAGTCTTTATTGAGCATTAACCAGAACCAGGACTACACAGGATTTGGAATGTGGACCCCGGTTTTCACCTTCAATCTCTTCACTTTGTACACCAGGACGTAAATGCTTCATTCACCTGAAACACAATTATAGTGGACACCAAGAAATAATTTGGAACCAAGATTACATAACCTCTGTCTAAGAAACAGGGACTGACAACAGTATGTGACTTGTGTTTCCAGGATACTGTGATAAGCTCAACAATGAGAAGCAGTCAATGAACTTCACTTCAGACAAAGACAAATATTTGGATGGAGATGTCATCAAGTATCAGTGTATCATTCCTGATCCAGTGGCTGAAGGCAGCGCAACATGTGTGGATGGCAAATGGAACAAAACAGTGGAGTGTAAAGGTAAGGACAAGTTTATGTGGAAGCAGATAAGAGAATGATAAATTTAGATTTTTTTTCTTTGTTGTTGTTGTTTTCTATCTTGACACCAGACTCAGGCTGTAGGCTGAGACAGTCCTGGGTCTCTGTAATAATTCCTTCTATCCAAACTGGCATTGAAGAGATCTCTTCCTGGTGCAACTACAGGTCTTGTCCGCATACAGTCTTTCATTTGCTACAGCTGAATTTTTTGCTGTGTCTATTGTATTCTTCAGGTAATATACCAAAAACAAGGGTGGCATATATATATATATATATATATATATATATATATATATATATACACCTGAATCCAATAGAACACCTTTGGAACATTATGGTTTGTTCCATCCGACACCATCAGGTTGCTCCTCAGACTGTCCAGGAGCTCAGCGATGCCCTGGTCCAGTTCTGGGAGGAGATACCCCAGGACACCATCTGTCGTCTCATTCAGAGCTTGTCCCGATATTGTCAGGCTGCATACAAGCACATGGAGGTCATACAAACTACTGAATACCATTTTGAGTTGCTGGCGAAGAATTTCAGCAAGATGGACCAGCCTGCCACATCAGTTTTTCACTTTGATTTTGGGGTGTCTTGAATTTAGCCCTCCTGGGGGGTTGATAATTTTCATTCCCATCAAACAATGTGGCATCTTTTCATTCCTAACACATTATCCAGTCCATATCAATGCTAAGATCCATTTTGTTTTTTCCCGTATTGAAATATGATGTGTTTTCAAAGTGTTCCTTTAATTTTTTTTGATCAGTGTATATATATATATATATATATATATATATATATATATATATATATACATATATATATACACATACATATATATATATATATATATATATATATATATATATATGTCACAGGCCAAATTAGAATCCAGGCAGATTTAGAATCTACCTCGACAGAATTAGAATTTTGATTTCACCTAGGCGAAATCAAAATCCTACCATGGTTGTTGTAAAGATTTCAATTTTGATATATCAATAGCCTGTATATTAGAAAGAATAACCCTAACCCTAACCCTCTAACAGGATTTTGGTATACAGTATATGAAAAAAACAACCCAGAAACTACTTTGACAACATAATTTTTTCGCTGTTTATTTTGCCAAGTGTTGAGGACAAAAGTTGACATTAATTCTAAAGTTATTATTTACCTTGTATCCAAAACCAAATTTCAAGGTACATAATGTTAGGGAAAACAAATAATTACATTAACACAGCATATCATATTCAAAACCCTTCAAATTTCAATCTCACCTCGGCGAAATCAAAATTCTAATTCTGCCTAGACGGATTTAAAATCTGCCTGGATTCTAATTTCTCCTGTAACATATATATATATATATATATATATATATATATATATATATACATATATATATATATATATATATATATACATATATATATATATATATATATATATGGTTCTACTAAAGCAAATCAGTTTGTGTTTTAATGTGCTTATGTGAGACAGATCGCTTCTTTTGTGTAATGCATCATCAACTTGTGAGGTCAAACTCAGTAGAGACGTATGCCTCTCCTCCTCTGTCGCCTTAGCAGAGTAGGAAGGTAGGCTCTGTTGCAGCATTTTTAGATCTATTTTGGCAGGATACAACAGACTTGCATTATGAAGAGTCTTTGAATTGTTGTTGTGTGACAGGTTCTGTTTGTTTTGGGAGCTTTCGGTGAAGCTTTTGAGAACAATGCATCCCCATGTGTGCTGATGCAACATGTTGTTCTTACGGTCTTGTACAATCCCATGTTGTACAATCTTCAGTACTCCCTGAGACCTGGAACTGGGGACAAACACACAGGAATTAGGCTCAGAAAGCACAGTTTGTGAAAGGAGCTGGGCTCAGTAGCTGATCAATGATTGTTGGTAATCCTTGTATTTCTCCAACTGTGGGAGAATGTGGAAGTTTCTTTAATACAGAATGTTAAGACAGACTTTTTTTAATGCTGCAGTGTTATACAGGGTGACCCAAAAGTTTGGAAACAAAGTTTAGCTGCAGTGTCTATTTGAGTTGGGGGTGCATGAATTCACTCTTATTTTACCCATTTTTGTTACAGCATATTAAAATAACTTAAAAGCATAGTATTTGCCGAGTGCAATAACTCGGAAGAAAATTAATAGAACCATAAGGTCCAGGTATGCTGGAGCATAACTTCAAAATGCAGGCCATCAGTGTCAGATTTCAAAACTCTTTATGGTAAAGTTTAATTTTTTTAAACATCCAAAAGTACTATGAGGCAACATTTACTGGCCAGTTTGAGGAACCTTCCTAAGCATGAATGAAGATACATTCCAGAAGATACCAGTGTAACCAGTTGGTGGAAACATTCACAACTTTGTATAAGAAACAAAGATGAACATGTCGAATTATGTTTGTTTTACACTAATCTGTTACTCTTCTGAATATATCTGTGGTACTGATTTATTGAAATAACATTATATTATTTGGATTAGAGACTTTTCATTTGTTTCCAAACTTTTGGGTCACCCTGTACACCTAGTTTACTATTAAATACTATGTGTTTAGTTGGGTTCCAGTTTGCAGAAGCCGCTACTGTGAGTTAAACAGTTTTTTGTTGTACTCTCTGTTTTGTTGCTGCTTCAGTGACAGCAATTATCAGGTTACATGAATCTGTGACAATGTTCTTCTGGTGACGTTCCACAGTTTTTACAACTGATTGTTGTTACTTGGAACTGGTGATTGTGGCACTAAGAGAGTGTAAAATGCTGCATTGTATCGCCACCAACAACTTCTATTAAATAAATATCCCTGTGTTAAATCAAAGAAAAACATTAAGAACATTGTTGTCTCACTACAATGTTAATGAAAGGAGCAAAATCTGTCCAGTGTACAGTCACATTGATGACTCATCTCTTTTTTCTTGTGTCTTCAGTAAAGCCATGTCCACGTCCTGATGAAACTCCAAATGGCAGTTATCAAATTATTGAGGGTGAAGACTTTGTTTTTGGAACAGCTATCCAATACGTTTGTGATCAAGGGTACGTGGATGTAGAACGATTCGTAGAAACAAGGCATTATGGTGGCACAGCATTTTTAAGAGTTGTATTGACACTTAGTATGATTTAAAATATAATTTAGTTATTAATTATGCAGCTCTGGTTAATAATAGTTGTAATATCCAATTTGTTATAATGACAAACGCTGTGCATTGAAAAACACAAAAACCCTTCTGTGCACTTATAATACGCATTATAATGTGTCATATCAAGTACTGAATAGGGTCAGGATAAAGTGTTTATTTTAAAATGGAAAGCTTTATCTTATTTTCTTTGCAGGTATCAAGTGGTGGGTGATGACACACTGAATTGTAATCTGGATGGATGGACCGGGAAGGCGCCGACATGCAAACGTAAGTCTCAGTATCAGCAGCAATTGTGTTTCGAGTTCCGTCAATTAATATCAATCCTACTCTGTTCTGTTGACATGAGAGTTTTAGTTTCTACATTAAGGGGTTTTGTTGATATCTTTTTTTTTTTTGTCAAGTTTCCACAAAGAAATTGCCAGAAAGCTGCTGCTAAAGTCCTATTAAGATAAACACATCACACCAGCTCTCAGGCCTCATTTTGGGTTTCAAGTGCCTCAGAGAACAGAGTTTAATGAAGTATTGCTGATTACTATCAGAGATGAGGAACCACATTACATCTCTGACCGTCTTTCTTCAAATGTTTCTTCTCTACCTTTACATGCAGCATTCACTTGCTGTGCACCACAACAAACTTTCAGAAGATATCACACTCTGATTAACTTTCAGTTCAATCTAGAGACATTGTGCTGAACACCCATCATACTCTTTTGGAACCTTTTCATTTCCTTTAAATTTCTGTGTTGTTGTTGTTGTTTTCGTTTACACATGTGGTTTTGTTTATATGCCATTCTTTCTTCTCAATATTCACTTCGGACATGAACAACTATAAAAATAAACTTGCTTCCCTTAAAGCACAAAGTGGAAAACTGATTCAATTCCAAGATTCCTGGCATGGAATTAATGAATCATTTCATTTTTAATTCTTCTTCAAGGACATAATAATTGGGACATAAACTCATAATCTAAACTTTGCAGTTTTAAGTGGATTTTATCTGTCTCTCTTTTCAGTCATTACTTGTGAAGTTGGTGTTCTGCATCCTAATCTCATTGTAACTGGAATAATATCAGCAAGTGAACCTGTTCAAGTTGGATATAAATTACAGTTTGACTGCAGCAGGGATTTTCACCTGGACGGATCTAATGAAACAGAGTGTTTACCAACTGGACAGTGGAGTGCCCCCATCCCAACCTGCTCTGGTACGTTCACTTTATTCAGTATTTGGAATAAATCTGTTCAAGTCACATTTGTAGATTGAAATTTTTATTAAGTGATCTCTCTATCCATTCACTGCACCTTTGTTCAATTTAAATGAAATGAGTTACAACACTTATGACAATTTGTCTACAGAGGAAAAGTTGCAATGGGTTGACACAGATTTACATTCCACTGACTCTAAAATGCTGATGTTTATTCAGCAGAAATCTCTTGATTAAACAATTTCTCTTCTTCAAAACAGACACATGTAAAGTTTCAGGAATACCAGGCAACATAGTCGTCACCCCACCTTTATCAGGCCATCCTCTTCCAACGGGACACAAGTTAACATTTCGTTGCCGTCGAGACAGACAATTTATTCAAGGGAATGCAACAGTTGTATGTTTGGCAAATGGACAGTGGAGTGATTCGTTTCCAACATGTGGAGGTAAGTCAGTTCTTTTCCTCTCCTCATACTCCTTATTAAAAATGTTGAGAAAAAAAGTAATCCATGAACCCAGCTTCAGATATTTCCCACAATGCTCTATGAGATTTGAGGGCTTGATTGACCCAGTTTACCTGCATTTTACAAGGCATTGCATGAACAGTTATGAAGAACAGTTTGTTTGTGTTGAAAATTTCATCTCAGTATGTGTTGGACTGTAAAACCACAGCAGAGTTTTACCAATTTAGAATTAGTGAGAAGATGCCAATTTAAAACATAACGGCAAAAACGTTTTCTTCCAGGATAGAGTTGGTGTTGTTAATGTTTTCTTTGTTGTAAGTTGCATGTGAATGACTGCAGGTTAGTAAATTTCACCTGCTATTGTGAGCAAAGATGTGTTGACCGGGTGATCAGGGGAATTAGTGTGTGGAAGTATTTGGGTTTGACAATGTAGTTGCCAATAGAGTCTTAAGAAAACGTTATGATACGCAAAATAAAAGTCACATGACAAATACTCACTTAGGACTTGTCCACACATACATATTTGTTTTTTAAAACATAATTTTTTCTATATGTCTTCCAAGACAAAGAATTTCAGAACAGCAGTATTGATGAACAGAGAAAATTGAGTTTTTTTATTTGTCATGTAAGAGTGTGCACCATTACCTTCTTTATATACGTACATGAGGCAATTTTGTGCAATTGAAGATGTTATCAAAATAGTCCTGCTGCTGACTTTGCTAACAGGACCTGTACATGTTTACACATTAAAACACAATTGCTGTTTCACTGTGCTGACAAACGGGTGTCAGAATTAGTCCACACATATAGTTCCCTCATTTCTCCATGCAGCATTGCTGGTAGCTGACCAGAACCAATAATATTTTTGAGGTCTCTGATTGTCCAAGATGGTTAAAGTTAAATAGTCTGAATCTGTTGGTTGTCCTCCTCTGGACAGTTGTGTCCACTTGTGTTTTTGTGTTTTCCTGAACAAAGGAATAAAAATTCCCCTTAAAGCTACTACTTAAGTGCACTATGTACTTCTCTCACCTAAATTTGAACAAACATCACAGTGTGACCGAAGTTAGGATAAAAAGAGCACTGATTAATACCAAATGTCAATTCAAAACCCAGGTGTCACATGTCATTATTGGGATAATTCACAGAGATAACACCAAGTATAACTGTTTACAGTGGCATTAAGTTTGAAGTCCACGGCGCATGGCAGCAAACATATAAAAATGTAATAGTTATGACACAACACCACATAAACTTGTACTTTCACTGTGATTGACCTCTGTCTTGTAGCTCCTGTGGGTTGTGGGAAACCTCCACCTCTTGCAGATGGAGACACCAAGGAAACTGTTGACTTCCAGTATAATCATAATGCAAGGGTTGAATACATCTGTCAGAATGTTTACCATATGGAGGGTGGGCCGTTCAAGACCTGCAAAAATGGTGAATGGATTGGACAGATGAGATGCCTCAGTAAGTTACAGTTCCATGTATATTTTTATACTACGATCTGTTAAGATTCTGCATCGGTAAAATTGATTTTGGTTTGCATGGTCTGTCAAAGTGCTAAAAATCTATTAATCATACGCAGAGCCATTGCACATCACAGTCATTACAAACTAAGTGAAATAACATTAATGGCTGGCACAGCAGACACATTTAAAAGTGTGTTTGGACTCAGTCATCCTCAGATTCTCCAACAGGTTATTTGATAACTACGAGGTCTTGGCAGAGAAGGTCTGGTACCTCTCTTTATTACTCATTATTAATAAATGAAGACAAAATAAGAGTAATGAATCCATCACCAGTTCTCCAGGCAGGTACAGTAAATCTGCAAAAGAAAAAAAAAGATTGATGAAAGAATATGATTGTGAAAATGTGACCAAAATGACACAGAGACTAAAACTGGTTCCAGAACTGATCCTTGGGGAACGCCTCAGTTAAAACTAGTCGAGACTCAAAGGCTTTCCTTGTTAACAGCATTGATTATATTACTGCTTGTAGATTCAAACCAATATTTTTTCTTGAAGAGAGGTGACAAGGAAGCTCAGTTAACATGGAAGGTGCCATCACAGCTTTTGACTTCAGTGGCATTCATGTTGTTTGGTGTGGGAATGCTACAACACTTATTTCAGTATTCTTCAAGTATTAATACAACCTTACTGTAGGAAAACACTTCTAGTCAGTGGAAATGTTAAAAAATGCTTTGGTTTTTAAAGAGTTAATTGAAATAGACATGAAAGATGAAAGAATAAGTTTTTGTTGTTAATTTTTTGGCAAAGTTTACTATCTGCATTTTTAAGTCTTATGTATGGAGGTCCTTAACTAACCGAAAAAACAATGAAATGAAAAAAACAGTCAGTCACATCACAGTCTGCTGGCAAGTTATAATTGCTCTGTATGTTGAGCATTGTGACAGAATTAGCTATTGATTTGTTTTGAAGCATCAATCAATCAATCAAACTTTATTTATAAAGCACTTTTCATACAAAGAATGTAATGCAGAGTGCTGTACAACATTTAAAAACATTAAAAACAATATAGGTCCACGAGGGTCGGTATGTTAAAAGGAGATCGGACAAATAAGAATGTGCAATGCTGTTAAGGCATTTAAAAACTAGTAAAATAACCTTAAAATCGATCCTGAAGCAGACGGGGAGCCAATGCAGCGACTTTAAAACTGGTGTAATGTGTTCCCGCTCTCTGGTCCTCGTCAGCACGCATGCAGCTGAGTTTTGCAGTAACTGTAGATTTAAAATGTTCTTTTTGGGAAGACCAGAGAGCAGGGCATTACAATAGTCTAAACGAGAGGAGATAAAAGCATGCATTAGCACCTCCATGCTGGCCTGAGAGAGAAACGGGCGGACTCTGGCTATGTTCTTAAGATGATAAAAAAAAAAACTATTTTTGTTATGTTTTTAATATGTGGGATAAAATTCAGCTCAGAGTCAAAAATAATTGACTCCAGGTTTTTTACAGATTGTGCTAGTTTAAAATCTTGTAATTTAAATAATAGTTTCTCTCTCTGGCCTCAGATATTTCTTTCTAACAGAGAGTACCAATAATTTGGTGTGCTGTACATTTCTGTAATTTACTAATATTAATTTTCTGTAATCTCTTGCAGAGCCCTGCACTGTGGATAAAGATGTCATGAGAAGACGCAATATTTATTTCGCATATAGTGGTCAAGAAAAGCTGTATGCACCCCATAATGGTTTCCTCTCATTCTCATGTATCTATGGAACAAGACCTGTCGGCACACTGGAAATGCGTCAGCAGTGTATTGATGGTGAGATAAACCTCCCCACCTGCGGATGAAGTGTTTTAACCAGTTGGATGTGATAAATCTGAGCACACAAACATGATGACATCCAACATGAAGAGTAGGAGCAGTTATGTATTTTAGTTCTGTGTGCTCATTTAAATAAAATCATATCTACACCCTCAGTCTTTTTTCATCTTGAACAAAGTTTTATAAGTAATAGTTCTGTCTTCATTTGTTAATGTGCTGAGAGAAGTGAAGACAATTGATGAATTGCCTGTTACTCATCTTATGTCAAACTTTATTTGACAAACAAAATAAATGTTCATGATACAAAGTCTATACTTGAAATGTCTTATGATGTTCCCCTTGTTTTGTTTTTCAACATTGAATCATTGTCAAGTGAATTGGGCTTTTTTGACAAGAATTTTTAAAAAGTTCAGAATTAACTACATTTTTTTTTAAATGTCGATATAAAATTGTGTATTTTTTTAACCACCTTTAAAGTGACTCATCGAATTCAACACAAGTGCAACCAATTAGTGCCAGAAGGAACAAATTTAGTGAACTGGAAACCATCTGAGTGCAAATAATGTGTCTCGGGTGGAAGGTCCAGTCACTGAACATAAAAGACCACTCCAAGCAACTTTCTGAAAAGGGCATTGAAAATAATAAGATGTAAAAAGTCACTGAATATCCCTTTGAGTATAGTTAAATTCATCCTTAAGAAAGGAACCAGAGTTCGACCAGAGGGCATGTGGGAGACTCTGAAATCAATCGGAAAAAGGTTCCAGACCAAAATTGAGCTTTTGTGGACTCGATGCTGTCTGGTGGGCACCAAACACTGCACATGATCACAAACAGACCTGTAAAGCATGGTGGTGGCAGCATCATGATGTGAGGATGCTTCTCAGCAGGAGGCCCTGGAAGGTTTGTAAAGGTAGACGGTAAAATGAATGCAGGAATACAGAGTGAAATTCTGGAGGACAACCTGATGCAGTCTACAAGAGAAGAGAACTTGGGAGAAGATTTTTTGCCATAAGGACAATAAGACTAAAGCTACACAGAAATAGTTTAAAGACAACAAGGTGAATGTTGTGAAGTGGCCAATCAGAGCTCAGACCTCAATATAACTGAGAATTTGTGGCTGGATTTGGAAAGTGCCATTCACTCATGATCCCTGTGCAACCTGACAGAGCCTGAGCATTTTTGCAAGGAGGACAGGAGTCAAATTGCTGTGTCCAGATGTGCAAAAGTGATTAAGACCTGTCCAGACAGACTCAATGCTGGAATTGCAGCTAATTGTGTGTCTACTAAATGCCGACTGGAAAGGGATGAAAACTTATGCAATGTTATGTTTTATATTTCTGAATGGTTGATATTACTTTGTAGAAATCTGTGTTTTTTTTGACATGGTAGAATCTCTTTTGTGAATTCTTGTCAAGATTAGCAAGTCTAATTATATTGACCATGATTCAATGTTGAAAAGAAAAATAAACAAGGCAAACTTCCAAGTGGAGTAAATAGTTTCATACTTCACTTCATTTATACACCCCCTGTCAAAAGTTTTAGGACACTGTCTCATTCAAATAAAGTAGAACCTGTCCTACAACTTTTGACAGGGGCTGTATTTCATCATATGGATGTGATCAGGACAGGACTCTGATCATACATGTAAATGGTGAAAAAAAATGGTAAATGGCTGTATTTATATAGCACTTTTTGGAGCATGTTCAGGGCATTTACACAGCATTTGAAATTTCATGGCGAAGAATCAAAATTCCAGAGGCCGCCACGGGCACACCCTTCGACTTTGGAAAAAGATTTTAATAACTTTGGATCATTAAGGCCTCCTGTATGTACTGGCTGAATTTGAGGTGAATTGGAGTTTCCCCCTAGGAGGAGTTTGCTCTAGAAAAAAATGAAAAATGGGCAAAATCTGACATTCAACGCAAAATAGCTCACTTCCTGTTGGGTTTGAAATGTGGCTGTCACTGACTTTTTTGTTCAGCCTGATGTGCTGCATATGTGTACCAGATTTGGTAGATACAGCCCCTGTCAAAAGTTGTAAGACAGGTTCTACTTTATTTGAATGAGAAAGTGTCCTAAAACTTTTGACAGGCTGTGTATAATATGTGTGTGTGTGTGTGTGTGTGTGTGTGTGTGTGTGTGTGTGTGTGTGTGTGTGTGTGTGTGTGTGTGTGTGTTCACTTTCCAAGCATCCTCTCCTGGAATCCAACTAATGTTTTGTATTTTTGCATCTGCAATTACTGCACTTTTTTAAAATCCTCACCCTACTACTATAGTAGGCTCATGAAATTGGAACTTCAGACTCGGAGATGCTCACTTTGTGGATGCCTTGATGTCTGGTGTTGCATTTAGCAAAGGACTGTGTTTAAATAGTATTATCTCTCAAATGTTAATTTTTTTTTATCAAACATATTTATTGTGCAGACTTTAAAAGGCATCATGAACAGTGTACAAAAATAAAGAAAATCTTCAGGTGAGAAGTCTGACATTATCCCCCCCCCAACATCTTAACAAGAGAATATTGAACAGAATATGACCTGAGTGACAGACAAAACACAAAATATCCCTCCGTCCCCACCCACCCACCCACCCACCCACCCAGGTGTGCTATGCTCACTGCACAGGATAAATAAAAAGAAATAACAATTGAAGAAAAAAAATAGTGAAAATGAATAACAAACAGAATTAAGTAATATTAATGGTAGCAGCAACAGCTATAGCAGTAAAACAATGATTGCCATAAATGAAAACGATAATAGAACATTCATAAGGTAAAATGAAATTAATAAATAAAAGTAAATAAGTAAATGAATAAATAAATGAATAAAAGAGAGAGAGAGAGAGAGAGAGAGAGAGAGAAAAAGAGAAGTCACAGTTAGCTTTGAAAGTCTAGTAAGGTTAGAGAGTTAACATAGGAAAGAAAGGGGTCCCAAGTTCTGTGAAATCTTCTCACTGATCCTCTGACTGTGTGTTTGATTTTTTCCATATGAAGAAAAGACATTAAATCTTTCAACCAGGAGGTCATGTCGGGGGGATTAGGACTCTTCCAGTGCAAAAGTATACGTCGCTTGGCTATGAGGGCAGCAAACGCAACCAGGTCGGCTTGGTATTTATTGAACCTATCCACCGGTGATACACCAAAAATAGGTATTAAGGGGCATAGGGACAGGGGAGTGCCCAAAATTATAGAAAGGGAGCTGAAAAATGACGACCAGAAGGGGCCGAGCCTAGGGCAGGAGAAAAATGTGTGCGTGTGGTCTGCAGGGGAAAGAGAGCACCTGATACATTTATCGTCTGAGTCAGGAAAAAATTTCTTCAGCCTGGCCTTAGTATAATGAGTCCTATATGACACTTTAAGTTGAATCAGGCTCATACGAGCACAGGTGCAGGTGGAGCTAATTCTAAGTAGTGACTCTTCCCACCAGTCCTCATCTAGTGCCAGCCCGAGCTCCTTTTCCCATGTGTCCTTCAAAATGAGAGGGAAGAAATTTGTGATGAGAGCAGAAGATTGCAAATTGAGCCGATGTTATTTTGTGAAGTCGGTGGAGACATTATATTTTCTAAGAGGGTCTTCTCAGGCAATTCAGGGAAGGATGTAAAGTTGGCCTTAGCAAAATTGCGAAGTTGGAAATATCTAAATCGATCCTGTAGCGACAGGCCAAACTTAGCAGCAATACTTTCCCTTCTACCAAATGTTTTGTTCAAAAAAAGATCAAGAAAAGAGACCAGTCCCTTCCCCTTCCACAATTTAAAAGCATTAAGAAAAGGTGATTATTACAGATAGGGGACAGGACAGAGGAAGACCTTAATCCAAAATGCTGCTTGCACTGTTTCCAGATTTTAAGTGAAGAGAGAACGATCGGACTGTTGGTATACTGAGAAGGTTGCGATGTAAGTGAAGCAAAAAGCAGTGCAGGTAAAGATGAAGTGCAGGAGCTAGCTTCTATGAGACACCATATGGTGTCAGGGGTGTGATACCAAGTTTTAAGCCTCTGGAGGTTGGCAGCCCAGTAGTAAAACAGCATATTAGGAAGTGCCAAGCCCCCATCACATTTGGGTCTTTGGAGGATCGATATTTGAATCCTGGGGGGCTTGCCTGCCCAGATAAAAGAAAGTAAAGAGGCGTTTAGAGATTTGAAAAAAGATTTAGGGAGGAAGATAGGGAGAGTTTGAAAGAGAAATAAAAGCCGAGGTAGTATGTTCATTTTAATTGTTTCGACGCGGCCTACCAATGATAGAGGCAGCACACTCCATCTGTGAAGGTCTGATTTGATCCTCTCGGTCAGTTCCACAAAGTTGTTCCTATGTAGTGAGCTGAAGGAGTGGGAGATGTTGACACCTTAATATTTAAAGCCACTAAGAGATAAACGGAAGGGTAGTGCATCAGGGGAAATCAGCTTTGCTAATTGGTTAAGAGGAAAACATGTACTTTTTGCAATATTTAGTTTGTAGCCAGAAAACACTCCGAAGGTCTCTAACAGGTTCACCACTCCGTCTACACAGTTCACTAGGTCCTGGACATACAACAATGAATCATCAGTGTACAATGTACTCTGTGCTCAATGCCTCCTCTGATTATACCTGAAAATAATGTGGACCTCTTCAGGGCTATGGACAAAGGTTCTATAGCGAGTGCAAAAAGCAGGGGCGAAAGAGGGCAGCCCTGATGTGTGCCGCGGGAAAGAGAAAAAGACGGTGAAATTTCTGAGTTCGTTTTGACTCTAGCCACTGGAGCAGAGTATAAAAGACGGATCCAAGAAACGAACTTAGGGCCAAAACCAAATTTTTGGAGGACTGAAAAAAGGTAACCCCACTCCACCCGATCAAATGCCTTCTCCGCATCGAGTGAAATGACCATCTCAGGATTCAGAGAAGCAGAGGGAGTTAGAATCACATTCAGAAGTCTACGCACACTGGATGATAGCTGGCGGCCCAGAATAAAACCTGTTTGGTCTTCCGATATAATGTCAAGGAGGCAGGTCTCCAGCCGGCGCGCCAATGTCTTTGCCAATAGCTTGACGTCGTGGTTAAGCAAGCTAATTGGTCTATAGCTACCACACAAAGTGGGATCTTTGTGAGGCACAATTTTTTAATTTGAATATTTAAATATTAACCCAAACAACCATCTCTTTCCAACATTAAGCAAATCTTTTAGTAAACTAAACCTGAGAACATGCTGAAAGTACGCTTTGGCTTAGTACGCCGACCATCCACCCTATCCTCCTCCACAGGACTTCTATGTAGAAAAGTGTGTTAGTGAGCCCAGCTGAAAGCAGTAGTAGAAGACCTGAAATAATCTTAAGCACCAACACTTTTTCATATATTTCTGTTTGAGTGACAGGACACAGATACAGATAATCTGAGCTGAATGTCAGCAGACAAACTGTTTATGCTGATACGTTGCAACACGTCAGGTGTACCGTCCCACTGGGCAGTCCATGCTGTGACCCTCTGTACTCCATCAGAACTGGAGCTGTTAGCAAACAAACTGAAACTCTCCTCAGGAAACAACGACTGGCAAAAGAATGAAGCTGTCTTTAACCCTTCTGTTTCTCCAGCTGTGGGAGAACGTGGAACTCTCTTCGTCACAGAATGGTAAGTTGGACTGTCTTCTTTTTATTTAAAATTGCATGAATTATTTATGACTTATCTTTGTGTAAAAACAGACAGAGTTGAGGTCAGATTACGTTGTACACAAAGAGCAGACTCCAGTGAAAATGTCCTCATTAGATTTTAGGCATTAGAGGAGAATTTGTGTATATGTGTGGAAGATGTCTTTAAAGTAAATTTGTTTTGTTAGATTATGGTGTTTTTGACTAGAAACTCCATAACCTGGTATTTATGGGCAATAAAAAGCAAATGTGAAGAATAAAATGTTTATTTTTTCTAAATTGGTATCCGTTGTGGATTTTAGAATACTTATTTTTCTGTGCATGTATGTCCCTGACTTTAGTCAGTGTAAAATATTTGGGCATACTTCATGTGATCTGTGACTGCATAGTGTCTTCATCAATATTTCTTTTTGCTGTTGTTGCAAGATTACAAGCTTGTACATGCTAGCTAAGGTTCAATGCTGCCTTTTAAACTTTCTTAATGAGTTTTATGTCATGAATTCATTGTATTACTTCAGCTTACAAACAGATAAATAAAGAGTGTATCCAAAAACTGTGTACCTGCAGTTAAAATATATTTTTAAATTACTTTGTATAAAGATATTAGCAGCTTTTCAGTGTTGTGAAGACTTTAGTTTTACAGTTGTGTTGTGTGCACAGCTACAATGTACACATTTGTACATGTGGCAAACAAATGAGACAAAATAATCGAATAATTGGAGTTTGTTCGTGTCACCATGTTTGTTTCTCAGCATGTTCAAAGCTCCCTGATGTTCCACATGCTCATGTGTCAGAAGAAACCAAAAAAGCTGAGTACCAAGAAGGAGACGTGATACATTTCACCTGTGAATCTGGTTATATATCAGACCACACTTCAAAATATGTCTGCACAGGGGCAGGGTGGCTAGCAGTCCGTCGGGGAATGTGCTACTGTGAGTAAAATGGTTTTATGTTTTTTTCGCCACTTGAATAATTATTGTAAGAGAAAGATCTCTTCTGAGATCCATACACTGAAATTATGTCCCGATACAGGACCCACGACTACAAACCACTACAAGCTGCCCTAAATATTACACTAAACTGCACTTTAACGTGCCATTCTGCTTTATGTAATCACAATAAAGCTCAACCTTGTAGCTGACATTTTGATCATTCACACTTAATAGGATGGATTCCTGTTTCAGAGTCAGATTTTCAAGAAGATTCACACAGTGAGACCTTTGCTATCAAACTGCTAGCCTCAACATCAGTGTCTGAATACTATCCCATTGGAACATCACTTTATTTGAAACATGTAGAACCAACAGGCTACAGACAAATATTATTTTAAAAGAAATGAATGTATTTAATACAACATTTGTGTTTTGTGCATCATTTGAGACTCAAATTACAGAGCCGACATGACACCGAACCCCCTTTCATATTAATTCATGCATTGTGACAGTGTGTGTAATTTCCTCTTCTTTTCTGGTCTGACTCTTGTTTTGTTGTTGTTGCTGCTAGCATGTTCAGTGCTCCCAGATGTTCCTCACGCCCATGTGACAGATGAAACCAGAAAAGCCGAATATCAAGAAGGAGACGTGATCCATTTTACTTGTGAACCTGGTTATACGTCAGAGCTGACCATCAAATATGTATGTGCGAGTGAGGGTTGGCTGGCAGTCAGCCAGGGACTATGTTACTGTGAGTTAAACATCTTTCTGTCCTTCTCTTTCACCACCAGGTGTTGCCCCTTAGATGTAAATATATCACATATGATAACAACATGACAAGATATAAAAACAGAAAGTATTTCAACTTTTAAATCTCTTTAGCCCTTCATCACTAAAATGTGGTGGCAATTTTTTTCATATTTAAGAAAAGGCACGCTGTCATTTCTCTAACCTATCTGGCACGCTTCAAGTCTAAATTGAATAGCGTTGCATTAACATGAACTTCGCAGAAGCACTGGAGATGATGAATACTTGTCTTTGGCACTGTAATCATACTTTCTTTTTTCAGTATCATCTCTTACACACAAACAAAACAAATCTTCTCAAAAATGAAGACTGTTGTCCTTTTTCAGGATGTACCTCATTATAAATTGTGGAGTATTTGTTCCAAGTTCCAAATCAAAATCCAACTTGTTTTCTTTTTTTAATTATTCTGACTTCCACCAACTCCAGAGAAATATTTGAGCACTAAATGCCAAATGATGTTCATAAGCTTCTCTCTAATCATGTCTGTCTAGATTAAATGTACTTTAATACAATACATATAAATATATTGAGTCTAAAGTTTAACCGCTTTTTTGTGAAGCTGTCAGGTAGAAGTAAGTAGCTGAACTGATTGGTAAAATAACATATGAGAACATAAATCACAGTTTTCTACCCATAGGCTATTCCTTTATTGCATCATTTGCAATCAGTTGCAGCCATTTTTTTCCTTGTAGCTCTACACTATAACAACCTGATGACTGAAGTATATGGCACTCAGTAATTTATAAGAGTCACATGACATGTTAAAGGCTTATTTTTATGTGAAAAAGCACAGAGTCCGAAGCAGAAAGCAGTTAACAAAGAAAGTTGAGAACCACTTTCATGATATCTGTCATCTCTGACTGGGGCTTTCGTTTTGTTGATCCAAACTACACAAACAAAGCCTGGCTATGCCAAACTTGCATCATAATATAGAAAATCAGCTGTAGTATACAATGTTTTTTTAGACATTTAACGCTTACCAAAACAGTAAAGTAACAAGTTGGGGGAAAACTATCAACTAATGTGCCATGAAGCTCTGTAAAGCCGAAGTAAACAGAAAAATGTTGATGGTAAAATGAATCATATAGTTTTTTGACTGGATACTATGTTTTATCCTTTTCAGACCCTTGTCAAGTTGGCAAGATGCATCCTCGTCTCTTTGTAGCTGGATTACCACCACCAAATGAAAGAATAAAACTGGACATAAATTACAGTTTCAGTGCAGCAATGACTTGACACTAAATGGGTCTGAAAAAATTGAGTGTTTACAAACTGGACAGTGGAGTGCCCCCTTCCCAACATGCTCTGGTATGTTCACTTTTAATTTCTTCATTATATTGAACTGTGAAAAAATATTTGTTCTGATGTCTTCTATTGTTGCATATTCTCACATCTATGTTCCAGATCATCAGACTTCTGTTTATCTGATATGAGACAGAGATGACCCACAAAGCACAAAATACAGAGTTTCAATGAGGATTTATTGAAGATTTATTTAAAACCTATAATACCCCTGCAAAAAAGTAATTACCCCCCTAAAACCGGTTGGTCCACCCTTGGCAGCAACAACTGCAGTTTAACATTTGCAATAGTTTGTGATCAGTCTTTTACATCATGATTGAGCAATTTCAGTCCCCTCTTTTCTGCAGAATAGTTTGAATTTAGCCACAATAAATGTTTTTTCCAGCACAATCTGCCCTTCTAAAGGCCTTGCCACAGCATCTGAATTGGATTGAAGTCCAGACTTTTGGCGCGGCCGCTGTAAAACCTTCATTTAGACACAATGCTTCGTCAGATTTAACTATTTACGCATTTGCATTTGTGTTGGGTGATGACTCTGTCTCTGGAACGATCTATGACACAGACAGTCCCTGAGATCACAGCACCCCAATATTTCTCTCTCGATGGGAGCAGATGAGTGGAGTCACTGCCTTTGAACTTAATGAAATGCCGATGTGATGCAACAAGCATGTCGCCTTTCCTCTGAATTCATGACCTTCTCAACTGCATGCTCGGGATCAGCGGTCTGTGGAATACAAGCAGAGAACATGTGGCAAGACGCTGTTACAGAGCCTTGATACAGAGGAAGTGTTCTATGTGAGATATGAGATTATGTGTGGCATGAAGCGTGACATACAGTTGTGGAAAAAAGTTTTCGGACACCCTGAAATTTTTAGACAATCTCAAATATGATCATGAAATATTTGTCGGGAAATCTTTTTCTGTGTTTCAAAAGGTGTGACTGCATTAGACAGACACAAATATGAGCATTTTTTGTTTTTCTTGTGTATTGTTTACAAGAAAGACTAACAAAGCTCAATTCTTGACAGTTTCAGTATGTCAGTTCTCAACATTGTCAGTATCAAATGAACAAATAACAGAGAATATGTTCAAATCTGAGCAAAAAATAAATAAAGCATTACATCATCAAATTAATATTTAGTTGTCCTGCCATTAGCACACAACAGAGCTGTAATTGTGGCTGGCATGTTCCCCAGAAGCCTTTGACACTGTTGAGGGGTAATTTTGTCCCATTCTTCTTGAATGACTGCTATTAATTCTTCTACATTCTTTGGTCTGCGCTTTGAAATAGACCTTTAGATAATCCACTGCAGATTTTCAATGGGGCTAATGTTCGGGGATTGAGCTGACCACTCTCAGATCTGGATACTGTGCTCCTACAGCTAAATTCTACTGGACCTGGATGTGTAGCAAGGGGCATTATCTTGTTGAAAGAGCCAGCTTTGACCTCAACAGAACAGTGCATTTGCAGAAGCAGGGCAGTGTGATTGGGGCATCGTTGGGCCCAATCACGCAAGAACTGGACAGCCAGGCATTGGAAGAAGATTCTGTGGACAGATGAGTCCAGTGTCCAGCTTTATCTTTCTCCTGCTAATGTGAGGGTACACAGAAGGCCAGGAGAAGCATGATGTCCAGCATGTACAGTACTGTCAAGCATGGTGGAGGCAGTATCAGGGTTTGGGGATACATGAGTGCTGCTGGTGTTTGTCATTTCACTGTTGGTGATGGCACAATGATCTCTGCTCCCTTCTGGGGAACCTGGAGAACATGCCAGCCTGGATTAGGGCTCTACTGGGTGCTAATGGCAGGACTACTAAATATTAATCTGACGATGTACATAATTTTTATTTTGAAGCCCGAAACTGGATTTCTTCATATGAATCATTTGTTTAGCATATTGGCATATAGAAACAAAAATCTAAAGTTTCAAGAATGATTTCAAAATAAAGAATTTCACAAAAGAAAACAGCGCCTGCCAAACACAAAGTCACAACAGTCAATACTGAGTATGGCCTCCATTTGCTTCGATGCAGGCAGCAATCCGTCGGCGCATGCTTTGGACCAGGCTTCTGATTGTGGGTTGGGAACAGCCCATACGCCTGGCTACATCACTGTAGCTCAAACCGGCCTCCACCATACCCAGTGCCCGGAGACGTTGTTCATGTGATAGACGCGGCATGATGCTGTTCACTGGAGTAACAATGGTGGCCTTTTTTGGGCCTTTATATAGGCCTTCAAAACCCATTCTCAAATTGTGCAGATACTCACTGAGTATTGCTTGGTGTGTATTTGGTTCACTTTTGCAAAGTGACCAACCCATGTGTAATGAATCATGACAAAATGACAACTCATCATTATCTCAACTACCAGGGCACTAGATCATCAGTAAATCCACAATGAATAATTACAACCCCCCTACAAGTAGAATTCTGCGTACATTTCTACCTCAAAGTTTCTATTGACTGTCAGTGTATATATATATATATATATATATATATATATATATATATATATATATATATATATATATATATATACATACATAGTGTCATTGAAAAAATTACTACATCACCCTTGTTTTCTTCAATTTCTTGTTCATTTTAATGCCTGGTATAACTAAAGGTATTTGTTTCTACAAATATAATGAAAACAACAAAAATAACTCACAAGACTTTAAGAGCTGATATTTACACATTTACCATGCTTTTCTTGATAATAACCAAATCATTTAAGTTCTTACATCCATAGCTATGGCATTGTGCAGCCAAAAGCAGTGCTTTAAAGGTCCCATATTATGCTATTTTTCAGTCACATCATATAGGTCTCAGAAGCCCAAAAACATAATATTTAAGTTTGTTCGCCCCAAAATCATCCTTTGTTCAGAGTTTCAGCGGTCGAAAAAGTCACTCTCA
Organism: Acanthochromis polyacanthus; assembly: GCF_021347895.1. NCBI lineage: Eukaryota > Metazoa > Chordata > Actinopteri > Pomacentridae > Acanthochromis > Acanthochromis polyacanthus. Next base: position 15,201,403 of record NC_067116.1, read on the forward strand.
CCAGCCCTCCTCAGAACAGGCTGTTTCTGAGCCTGCTTCCAGGTATGCAAATGAAAGCATCTGTCTGTGCCCACTCCCCCTCCCCTCTCTGGGAGAGGACGCGACTTACAACAAGCTGTCACCGAGGGACTGAGCCGCCTCTTGGGAACAAACCCAAGAGGAAAAGAGCCGGCCAGCGGAGAGTTCGCTCCCGTAATCCCTGACAGCTCCACCACACCAAGAACCCGCCGCCCCTTGACGAAACGGTGGGCCGCCACAGGCGGCGAAGCCGACGCCGCAGCAGCCGCTAGCAGGAGAGATGCTCCGGCAGCCAGCAGCCGGCCACCACCAGCCGAGAGCGGGGAGCCACCCGGCGCCGCTGCCGCCGCTCTCCAGACAGCTGCTACTGGTGCCATGAGCCTGGTCACTTCGCACAAGACTGCCCGGCGCCCACACTGAGAAGCCGAGCTCCGGGAAACGAGAGAAGAGTGGCGCTGCGAGGGAACCGCGACTCCAGAACCCCCTCCCTCACCCAGGACAATGCACGCTGGTAGGACAGTGCGGCCATGCCGGGGGGGGGCACAGTCAGGGGGAGGAGTTAAATCCGCTTATTTTGTCATCGGACCCAACTCAAACTTGGCCTTTTGAGCAGGCATTTTCACAAAATGTGGTGTAGCAAGGCAGGGAGGAAACACACAGTTTTCAAATTCGATCCTCATAATGAGGCTACTGCACACTACTATAAGAAAACTTTCACAAAGAGAGATTTGCATAATATGTCCCCTTTAAGGCATTCCATGTTTTCTTTTCTGTCTATTTTTGTCACATGATACACATAGGAGTTAGTGCTTGATTCCATAACCATTGTTTTTGATGACTGCAGCAATACGTCTTGGCATGTTCTTCACCAGCTTCTGACATTGTTATGCTGCCACAGCAGCCCATTCCTATTGCATATAGTCAAACTAATTTGCTTTGTTTTTTGGCTTGTGGTTCTCCACTTTACGTTTGATGATTTTCCACAGGTTTTCAATTGGATTTAGATCTGGTGATTTAGCAGGCCAAGGAATCCAGAGTGTTTAGTTCAAACACAGCTGGCCCCATTATAGTCATCAACCTGTAAAAAATGCTAATTGGAACTGTAGTTGTTGTAGATGTTTAAGGTCAATTCTGTGTTTTTGGGGTGAACTTACGATTGAGACTGGGTTCAAAAAAGGAAAAGAATAGAGTTTAATGAAGTATTGCTGCTTGCTATCAGGGATTAGGGACCAAACTACATCTCTGACTGTCTTTCTTCAAATGTTTCTTCTCTACCTTTACAAGCAGCATTCACTCGCTGTGCACCACAACAAACTTCCAAAAGATATCACACTCTGATGAACTTTAAGCTTGTTAGGATGGCTGTTTTGCGGTTGGATAAAACAGGAGGCTTGAGGTGAGATAAGATGCAGGTCAACCTGGCATTTATTCACCAACATAGCATTAAAAGTACACAAACAGCCAAAATGGTTAAATGGTGTGTTGTGGCACTCCTCTCCTCTCTTCTCACTCTCACTGACTTCATTTTTTTTTTCTTGGAGTGTATGTAATTTACAACACGTTTTTCAAAGGAAACCTTCAAGTCTGCACATTCATATGCTGTATATAGATTTCCAGGCTTTTGAAATCCACACAGTCCACAATATTGAGTACTGCATCTCCGTCTACATTCAGGTCATGCACATCATCCATGTAGGTGCAACACCCAATACACACACTCATGTAAAACCAAACAACAACAAAAAAAACACAAAAAACAAACTAACAAAAAAGAAACTATCACATTTAAAGAAGTGCCACACATACGTTAAGATATTACCTAATGCCTAATGTAATAAAAATATTTTCCCTATTTTGCATTGTACTCTTCCCATCTGTTGTTCATCCTATAAAATAGCCGTTCAAAGGATGCCACTCGTCCCAGCTCACAGAACCAATCTCTCAAGGGTGGAATTCTAGAGTTCTTCCATTCCCTTAGCAGAATCTGTCTGCCTATCATTATTGCTGTTTGTATGAATGAAGCGTTTTGACATCCATCTACAATTGCTGGATCTCCGAGCACATATAATCTGGGAGAGAACTCAAAACCGTCACCTGTAATTTCCCTAATACAGTTGTGTATTTCACTCCAGTACTCTAAGATTTTGGAACACTGCCACAGAGCGTGAAGCAGGGTTCCACTGTCTTTTTGACATTTCCAACAATTTGGTGTGTTCTTTAGGTCTAGTTTATGTAATTTTGTTGGTGTCCAGTAGTTACGATTAACTATTTTAAATTGTATTAATCTTATCCTTGAATCCATTGATAGAGTTTTGAAATTCTGACATACTTTAAGCCATTCTCACTCACTAAATGACAGCCTCAGGTCAGTCTCCCAGATACATTTTAACACAAGTGGTAAATTACAATTTTGCTGTATAAGTTTTGAGTAATACTTGGACATAGCATGATTTGATTGTGATATTTTAAGGATATCACTGAGCAAAGTAGATTTAATTACTGTGCTTGAGAGATCCATCTCCGAGCTTAATAAATGTCACAATTGCAAATATTGCCAGAAACACTTTTGTGGAAGGTAAAACGCCCAAAATGTCTGTGCACGCCACTGAACATAAGGGTTAACCAAAAATAATCCATCCATCCATTCTCTATACACCGCTTTATCCTCACTAGGGTCACGGGGGGTGCTGGAGCCTATCCCAGCTGACTCGGGCGAAGGCAGGGGACACCCTGGACAGGTCACCAGTCTGTCTCAGGGCTACATATACAGACAAACAGTCACACTCACATTCACACCAACAGGCAATTTAGAATAATCAATTAACCTCAGCATATTTTTGGACTGTGCCCGGAGAAAACCCACGTATGCACAGGGAGAACATGCAAACTCCATGCAGAAAGATCCCAGGCCCACCCTGGGATTTGAACTGGGGATCTTTTTGCTGCAAAGCAAAAGTGCTAACCACTACTCCACTGTGCAGCCCCCAAAAATAATCAAACACAAGAATTTCACAAAAATACAATGTCTTTAATTTCAACTATAATAACAAGCATTAAAACTGGATATCTATTTCCTAAAAATGACTACCAACATCCTCATCAGGTAAAATATTTATATTATCACCTGAAGAGATTTCTTCTCACTCTCTCCTCACTTACACTTGGTTCCTCCCAGAACCTTAGAAAAGATGTTCCAGCTAATGGGGACTCTTTTGTAAGGAACACCTGCAGTTACAAAGGAGAGGTGAGTCTTGTCACACTTTTCAATTTATGCATTATTAAAGCAATGCCCCACACCCACTTCAACAGGCATTCAGTTATAAAGTCCAGTCACTTAATCCTTGCACTTAAACTCAATTAAACTCACCCAATTCTGCAAGGAGAAGCCACCAAACAACCCATGGCTCCACATGGCAGCACATGGCAGCCTCAAAACCACACTCATTAAACCCATAAAAACAATCATTGTCTTGTGTCCTATATCTTGAATGTGAACTCCACAATGGTAATGGCAATGACACTGGCCTTCATTAAATTGTTCAATCTAAAGACTTTGTGCTGTGCAACCTTAAACACCCATCCTACTCTTTTGGGACCTTTTCATTTCCTTTAGATTTCTGTGTTGTTGCCTGTTTATTTATTTTTTTCATTTATACTCATGATTTTGTTCATATGCCATTCTTTCTTCACTATTCACTTTGGATATCGACAATTATTTAAAAAAAAAATGCTTCTTTCCTCTAAAGCACAAAGTGGAAAATTCCATGTTTCCTGACCACTTACTCATGTCATTTTTAATTATTCTTCAAGGACATGAAAATGGGGATATGAATTCATGAACTAAACTTTGCAGTTTTTAAGTGGATTTTATCTGTCTTGCTCTTTTCAGATATTACTTGTGAAGTTGGTGTTCTGCATCCTGATCTTATTGTAACTGGAATACTATCAGCAAGTGAACCTGTTCAAGTTGGATATAAATTACAGTTTGACTGCAGCGGTGAGCTTCAACTTGGTGGATCTAATGAAACAGAATGTTTACCAACTGGACAGTGGAGTGCCCCCATCCCAACCTGCTCTGGTACGTTCACTTTATTCAGTATTTGGAATAAATCTGTTCAAGTCACATTTGTAGATTGAAATTTTTATTAAGTGATCTCTCTATCCATTCACTGCACCTTTGTTCAATTTAAATGAAATGAGTTACAACACTCATGACAATTTGTCTACAGAGTAAAAGTTGCAATGGGTTGACACAGATTGACATTCCACTGACTCTAAAATGCTGATGTTTATTCAGCAGAAATCTCTTGATTAAACAATTTCTCTTCTTCAAAACAGACACATGTAAAGTTTCAGGAATACCAGGCAACGTAGTCGTCACCCCACCTTTATCAGGCCATCCTCTTCCAACGGGACACAAGTTAACATTTCGTTGCCGTCGAGACAGACAATTTATTCAAGGGAATGCAACAGTTGTATGTTTGGCAAATGGACAGTGGAGTGATTCGTTTCCAACATGTGGAAGTAAGTCAGTTCTTTTCCACTCCTCATACTCCTTATTAAAAATGTTGAGAAAAAAAGTAATCCATGAACCCAGTTTCAGATATTTCCCACAATGCTCTATGAGGTCTGAGGGCTTGATTGACCCAGTTTACCTGCATTTTACAAGGCATTGCATGAACAGTTATGAAGAACAGTTTGTTTGTGTTGAAAATTTCATCTCAGTATGTGTTGGACTGTAAAACCACAGCAGAGTTTTACCAATTTAGAATTTGTGAGAAATGCCAATTTAAAGCATAACAGCAACAGTTTTTTCTTCCAGGATAGAGTTGGTGTTGTTAATGTTTTCTTTGTTGTAAGTTGCATGTGAATGACTGCAGGTTAGTAAATTTCACCTGCTATTGTGAGCAAAGATGTGTTGACCGGGTGATCAGGGGAATTCGTGTGTGGAAGTATTTGGGTTTGACAATGTAGTTGCCAGTAGAGTCTTAAGAAAACGTTATGATACGCAAAATAAAAGTCACATGACAAATACTCACTTTGGACTTGTCCACACATACATGTTTGTTTTTTAAAACATAATTTTTTCTATATGTCTTCCAAGACAAAGAATTTCAGAACAGCAGTATTGATGAACAGAGAAAATTGAGTTTTTTTATTTGTCATGTAAGAGTGTGCACCATTACCTTCTTTATATACGTACATGAGGCAATTTTGTGCAATTGAAGATGTTATCAAAATAGTCCTGGTGCTGACTTTGCTAACAGGACCTGTACATGTTTACACATTAAAACACAATTACTGTTTCACTGTACTGACAAACGGGTGTCAGAATTAGTCCACACATACAGTTCCCTCATTTCTCCATGCAGCATTGCTGGTAGCTGACCAGAACCAATAATATTTTTGAGGTCTCTGATTGTCCAACATGGTTAAAGTTAAATAGTCTGAATCTGTTGGTTGTCCTACTCTGGACAGTTGTGTCCACTTGTGTTTTTGTGTTTTCCTGAACAAAGGAATAAAAACTCCCCTTAAAAGTACTACTTAAGTGCACTATGTACTTCTCTCACCTAAATTTGAACAAACATCACAGTGTGACCGAAGTTAGGATAAAAAGAGCACTGATTAATACCAAATGTCAATTCAAAACCCAGGTGTCACATGTCATTATTGGGATAATTCACAGAGATAACACCAAGTATAACTGTTTACAGTGGCATTAAGTTTGAAGTCCACGGCGCATGGCAGCAAACATATAAAAATGTAATAGTTATGACACAACACCACATAAACTTGTACTTTCACTGTGATTGACCTCTGTCTTGTAGCTCTTGTGGGTTGTGGGAAACCTCCACCTCTTGCAGATGGAGACACCAAGGAAACTGTTGACTTCCAGTATAATCATAATGCAAGGGTTGAATACATCTGTCAGAATGTTTACCATATGGAGGGTGGGCCGTTCAAGACCTGCAAAAATGGTGAATGGATTGGACAGATGAGATGCCTCAGTAAGTTACAGTTCCATGTATATTTTTATACTACGATCTGTTAAGATTCTGCATCGGTAAAATTGATTTTGGTTTGCATGGTCTGTCAAAGTGCTAAAAATCTATTAATCATACACAGAGCCATTGCACATCACAGTCATTACAAACTAAGTGAAATAACATTAATGGCTGGCACAGTAGACACATTTAAAAGTGTGTTTGGACTCAGTCATCCTCAGATTCTCCAACAGGTTATTTGATAACTATGAGGTCTTGGCAGAGAAGGTCTGGTACCTCTCTTTATTACTCATTATTAATAAATGAAGACAAAATAAGAGTAATGAATCCATCACCAGTTCTCCAGGCAGGTACAGTAAATCTGCAAAAGAAAAAAAAAAAAGATTGATGAAAGAATATGATTGTGAAAATGTGACCAAAATGACACAGAGACTAAAACTGGTTCCAGAACTGATCCTTGGGGAACGCCTCAGTTAAAACTAGTCGAGACTCAAAAGGCTTTCCTTGTTAACAGCATTGATTATATTACTGCTTGTAGATTCAAACCAATATTTTTTCTTGAAGAGAGGTGACAATTTTGTTCTGAATGAAATCGGAGTACAAACTAGTTCACATTTTTAGAGGAAGCTCAGTTAACATGGAAGGTGGCATCACAGCTTTTGACTTCAGTGGCATTCATGTTGTTTGGTGTGGGAATGCTACAACACTTATTTCAGTATTCTTCAAGTATTAATACAGCCTTACTGTAGGAAAACACTTCTAGTCAGTGGAAATGTTAAAAAATGCTTTGGTTTTTAAAGAGTTAATTGAAATAGACATGAAAGATGAAAGAATAAGTTTTTGTTGTTAATTTTTTTGGCAAAGTTTACTATCTGCATTTTTAAGTCTTATGTATGGAGGTCCTTAACTAACCGAAAAAACAATGAAATGAAAAAAACAGTCAGTCACATCACAGTCTGCTGGCAAGTTATAATTGCTCTGTATGTTGAGCATTGTGACAGCATTAGCTATTGATTTGTTTTGAAGCATCAATCAATCAATCAAACTTTATTTATAAAGCACTTTTCATACAAAGAATGTAATGCAGAGTGCTGTACAACATTTAAAAACATTAAAAACAATATAGGTCCACGAGGGTCGGTATGTTAAAAGGAGATCGGACAAATAAGAATGTGCAATGCTGTTAAGGCATTTAAAACGAGTAAAATAACCTTAAAATCGATCCTGAAGCAGACGGGGAGCCAATGCAGCGACTTTAAAACTGGTGTAATGTGTTCCCGCTCTCTGGTCCTCGTCAGCACGCATGCAGCTGAGTTTTGCAGTAACTGTAGATTTAAAATGTTCTTTTTGGGAAGACCAGAGAGCAGGGCATTACAATAGTCTAAAGGAGAGGAGATAAAAGCATGCATTAGCACCTCCATGCTGGCCTGAGAGAGAAACGGGCGGACTCTGGCTATGTTCTTAAGATGATAAAAAAAAAAACTATTTTTGTTATGTTTTTAATATGTGGGATAAAATTCAGCTCAGAGTCAAAAATAATTGACTCCAGGTTTTTTACAGATTGTGCTAGTTTAAAATCTTGTAATTTAAATAATAGTTTCTCTCTCTGGCCTCAGATATTTCTTTCTAACAGAGAGTAGCAATAATTTGGTGTGCTGTACATTTCTGTAATTTACTAATATTAATTTTCTGTAATCTCTTGCAGAGCCCTGCATTGTGGATAAAGATGTCATGAGAAGACGCAATATTTATTTCGCATATAGTGGTCAAGAAAAGCTGTATGCACCCCATAATGGTTTCCTCTCATTCTCATGTATCTATGGAACAAGACCTGTCGGCACACTGGAAATGCGTCAGCAGTGTATTGATGGTGAGATAAACCTCCCCGCCTGCGGATGAAGTGTTTTAACCAGTTGGATGTGATAAATCTGAGCACACAAACATGATGACATCCAACATGAAGAGTAGGAGCAGTTATGTATTTTAGTTCTGTGCGCTCATTTAAATAAAATCATATCTACACCCTCAGTCTGTTTTCATCTTGAACAAAGTTTTATAAGTAATAGTTCTACCTGCATTTGTTAATGTGCTGAGAGGAGTGAAGACAATTGATGAATTGCCTGTTACTCATCTTATGTCAAACTTTATTTGACAAACAAAATAAATGTTCATGATACTAAGTCTATACTTGAAATGTCTTATGATGTTCCCCTTGTTTTGTTTTTCAACATTGAATCATGGTCAAGTGAATTGGGCTTTTTTGACAAGAATTTCTAAAAAGTTCAGAATTAACTACATTTTTTAAAAAATGTCGATATAAAATTGTGTATTTTTTAACTACCTTTAAAGTGACTCATCGAATTCAACACAAGTGCAACCAATTAGTGCCAGAAGGAACAAATTTAGTGAACTGGAAACCATCTGAGTGCAAATAATGTGTCTCAGGTGGAAGGTCCAGTCACTGGTCCACAATGAACATAAAAGACCACTCCAAGCAACTTTCTGAAAAGGGCATTGAAAATAATAAGATGTGAAAAGTCACTGAATATCCCTTTGAGTATAGTTAAATTCATCCTTAAGAAAGGAACCAGAGTTCGACCAGAGGGCATGTGGGAGACTCTGAAATCAATCTGAAAAAGGTTCCGGACCAAAATTGAGCTTTTGTGGACTAGATGCTGTCTGGTGGGCACCAAACACTGCACATGATCACAAACAGACCTGTAAAGCATGGTGGTGGCAGCATCATGATGTGAGGATGCTTCTCAGCAGGAGGCCCTGGAAGGTTTGTAAAGGTAGACGGTAAAATGAATGCAGGAATACAGAGGGAAATTCTGGAGGACAACCTGATGCAGTCTACAAGAGAAGAGAACTTGGAAGATTTTTTTTCAACAAGACAATAAGACTAAAGCTACACAGAAATAGTTTAAAGACAACAAGGTGAATGTTGTGAAGTGGCCAATCAGAGCTCAGACCTCAATATAACTGAGAATTTGTGGCTGGATTTGGAAAGTGCTGTTCACTCATTATCCCTGTGCAAACTGACAGAGCCTGAGCACTTTTGCAAGGAGGACAGGAGTCAAATTGTTGTGTCCAGATGTGCAAAAGTGATTAAGACCTGTCCAGACAGACTCAATGCTGAAATTGCAGCCAATTGTGTGTCTACTAAATGCCGACTGGAAAGGGATGAAAACTTATGCAATGTTATGTTTTATATTTCTGAATGGTTGATATTACTTTGTAGAAATCTGTTTTTTACTTTGACATGATAGAATCTGTTTCGTGAATTCTTGTCAAGATTAGCAAGTCTAATTATATTTCAGTGTTGAAAAGAAAATAAACAAGGCAAACTTCCAAGTGGAGTGAATAGTTTCATACTTCACTTCATTTATACACCCCCTGTCAAAGTTTTAGGACACTGTCTCATTCAAATAAAGTAGAACCTGTCCTACAACTTTTGACAGGGGGTGTATTTCATCATATGGATGTGATCAGGGCAGGACTCTGATCATACATGTAAATGGTAAAAAAATGGTACATGGCTGTATTTATATAGCACTTTTTGGAGCATGTTCAGGGCATTTACACAGCATTTGAAATTTCATGGCGAAGAATCAAAATTCCAGAGGCCGCCACGGACACGCCCTTCGACTTTGGAAAAAGATTTTAATAACTTTGGATCATTAAGGCCTCCTGTATGTACTGGCTGAATTTGAGGTGAATTGGAGTTTCCCCCTAGGAGGAGTTCGCTCTAGAAAAAATTAAAAATGGGCAAAATCTGACATTCAACGCAAAATAGCTCACTTCCTGTTGGGTTTGAAATGTGGCTGTCACTGACTTTTTTGTTCGGCCTGATGTGCTGCATATGTGTACCAGATTTGGTAGATACACCCCCTGTCAAAAGTTGTAGGACAGGTTCTACTTTATTTTAATGAGAAAGTGTCCTAAAACTTTTGACAGGCGGTGTATAATATGTGTGTGTGTGTGTGTGGTGTGTGTGTGTGTTCACTTTCCAAGCATCCTCTCCTGGAATCCAACTGATGTTTTGTATTTTTGCATCTGCAATTACTGCACTGTTTAAAATCCTCACCCTACTACTATAGTAGCCTCATGAATTGGAACTTGTGGATGCCTTGATGTCTGGTGTTGCATTTAGCAAAGGACTGTGTTTAAATAGTATTATCTCTCAAATGTTAAAAATGTCAGCTGTGACATGAGGCACAGTTTTTTTATCAGATATATTTATCGTGCAGACTTTAAAAAGCATCATGAACAGTGTACGAAAATAAAGAAAATCTCCAGGTGAGAAGTCTGACATTACCCCCCCCCAACATCTTAACAAGAGAATATTGAACAGAATATGACCTGAGTGACAGACAAAACACAAATATCCCTCCATCCCACCCACCCACCCAGGTGTGCCTATGCTCACTGCACAGGATAAATAAAAGAAATAACAATTTAGAAAAAAAAATAGCTGAAATTAATAACAAACAGAATAAGCAATATTAATGGTTAGCAGCAACAGTTAAGCAGTAAAACAATGATTGCCATAATGAAAAATAATAATAGAACATTCATAAGGTAAATGAAATTAATAAATAAAAAGTAAATAAGTAAATGAATAAATAAATGAATAAAGAGAGAGAGAGAGAGAGAGAGAGAGAAAGAGAAGTCACAGTTAGCTTTGAAAGTCTAGTAAGGTTAGAGAGTTAACATAGGAAAGAAAGGGGTCCCAAGTTCTGTGAAATCTTCTCACTGATCCTCTGACTGTGAGTTTGATTTTTTCCAAATGAAGAAAAGACATTAAATCTTTCAACCAGGAGGTCGTGTCAGGGGGATTAGGACTCTTCCAGTGCAAAAGTATACGTCACTTGGCTATGAGGGCAGCAAACGCAACCAGGTCGGCTTGGTATTTATTGAACCTGTCCACCGGTGATACACCAAAAATAGGTATTAAGGGGCATAGGGACAGGGGAGTGCCCAAAATTATAGAAAGGGAGCTGAAAAATGACGACCAGAAGGGGCCGAGCCTAGGGCAGGAGAAAAATGTGTGCGTGTGGTCTGCAGGGGAAAGAGAGCACCTGATACATTTATCGTCCGAGTCAGGAAAAAATTTCTTCAGCCTGGTCTTAGTATAATGAGTCCTATATGACACTTTAAGTTGAATCAGGCTCATACGAGCACAGGTGCAGGTGGAGCTAATTCTAAGTAGTGACTCTTCCCACCAGTCCTCATTTAGTGCCAGCCCGAGCTCCTTTTCCCATGTGTCCTTCAAAATGAGAGGGAAGAAATTTGTGATGAGAGCAGAAGATTGTAAATTGAGCCGATGTTATTTTGTGAAGTCGGTGGAGACATTATATTTTCTAAGAGGGTCTTCTCAGGCAATTCAGGGAAGGATGTAAAGTTGGCCTC